>NW_027279798.1:0-187500 GCF_046629955.1 Centroberyx affinis
TTCTCTCGCACGGCCACCAAGCACGGGATATTTCCCCTGAAAAGACACAAATTGGCCCATGAGCACAACAAATTACATTATGATTACTGCACTGGCCCAAATGCTGTTCATCTTGATAGAGTTAACCCAAAGGGGGCAGGCCCGTCTCCCGACTACACAGACAGTGGGAGCTAAAAGGGGAGAAAGAATTACAGTTTTTGGCCAGGGCTTACTGTAAAACCTGTGTTATAAATTTCCAGCTCATCCAGAGAATCACAGGGCAGACACACAATGCGCACATACATACACGCACACACACAGATATATACACGGAAACTGCCATGTAATTCAGGGTTTTCAGTTTGAAGTCCGGTTTTGTTTTTGTTTTTTGACAGTACTTATTATGTTTATTTATATTGCAGCGCTTACAGCAGAAGCACAGAGGGTTTGTAATTATCTGAACTCTTGAATCGTGTATCAAATTCAGTTGAAATAACATGAGGTTTGCCTTGGCCTTGACTTTTCAAAGATTTTCTAAAACAAAACGAAAACTATTAAACAACAGATCAAAAACCGGTGAGCCTGAAACATCAGCATTAGGAACCTGTCCAGCAGTTACTTCTACCGCAGTGCAGCAGGCCCATATGTCTGACCTGCTACCAACTGTGGCTATGGGCTACAGGGCAGGAGGTTAAATGCCCAATTCAAGACTTTTCAACACTTAAACATGTCAGTGTTCATGAGGAACAAGGCGGTAGAGGACAGACAGAGGACAAGCCCGCGCTCTTATTCATTTGAAAAGTGAGTAATTCTCGCACCGCGGCGTAGTAGAAACTTCACAAGTCACAATACAAATAGTTTGATTTTGGTGGGTTGATAGAACACAGAATGAAGCCATGGCTGGTTCTTTATCACTGAAATGAGACATTGAGATGATGAATTTGCAGGGATGACAGACAGTGGCACTCTGCTCGAAAGGGCTTGTTTCTATTGTAACTTCATTTGGAGGTTCACCACAGGACTGGACTCAAAAATACAGACAATACACACAAACACAAACACACACACACAAATATATTTATTCCTTGCACAAAAACATAACCCAGAATCATATGCCACTAAACACACACATGCTCAAATATATCCATTTTCTTTTCACAAAAACAAAACTTGTATGCACGCGAATCACACACACACACACACACACACACACACACACAAACACACAAATACACAAAATATATCCATTTTCCTTATATAAAAGCATCACTCAGATGCATATACACACAAAACAAACCAACACACACACACACACACAACGTAGCCATTTTGTGGCACGAAAAACATAACCCAGATGCATGTGTATGCTACACACACACACACACACACACACACACAGTCATTTTTCTTGCACGAATACATAACCCAGATGCATGTGCATGCAAAACACACAGACACACACACACACACACACACACACAGTCCAGTCTAGCAACTGTAAACTTTCATTTTGGTACAGGGTCACTCTCTCCTTGCCCCTTGACTACTTAGTCTAAGTGCTCAATTAAGCATAGCTTGTTTAGCTGATTTCCCTCCCAGTTATATTATTGTTGCCATGTGCTGTACTATGTATGCCTTCACTTTTCTATTGCCATGGAATTTCTGAGTGATCTCAGTGTTTGCTTTACATCTGTCCTCTTCCCAGTTCAGCACGTGCCTTTTTTCTTGCTTGAATATCCCTTGTGCTCCTAATAATGACTTGACTTGGTGTAGAGGAGCTGTGTGATCATCTTATGTGATATTAAGTCACACAATGATGTGATAAAAAGGCTTGTTATTGACACAAGCAGTGACTGTGGTACCTCCATAATCTAACATCAGCTACAGTGTGCTTCCTGCAGTGCGCTGGTTTTAATAATTGCCTCTTCTAAATAGGAGGCAATGATCCAGGGAAAGCCTCCCATGTTGAGCAATCATAATTATCCTCCTGAATCCGCTCTTACCATAACAGTATAATTATTATTATTGCTCAAAGGCCTTGCAAGCATGACAAATGTCCTGGGCCTTTGTGTACTGCTGTGCCTGACCATGAGGTTTAATAGAGAAGGTTAGAAAAAAGAAAGTCCCTGCGCTCACTTCTTATTGGCTGAGTCACTTTTAAAGTGTAAAATAAAATACCTGATAAACATGCACCTGTGACTGCATAACAGCTGACTTAGATATTAATGCACTAACCAAAAATCATTGCTCATACCAGTAGCCTACATATGCCGCGTTCATTTCATATCAGATTTACCATAAATACAACCTGCCGACTGGGAAAAACCGTTCACATCAACCTCCTAGTGGTAGCTAAGTACAAGCAGGATAAATGGGACTTTTTAGCAGGCTCTGATTTCTCCCACTTGGCGTCATGAATTGCGAAAGTGTGTCGACACACTGCAGCTAATCCAGCGATGTCAGTTGTCCAAGACAATCAGTTGTTTTCACAGTAGGCTAATACAATCAAGTCTAGGCTACTGCTGCACTTTTTATGGTTGATTTGATAAAATTCATAAATAAAAAATATTTTGAATATGGGCATTCGAACGGGTTACATGTGAACACTTCCAAGTTGTAGCAGTGAGATATCATCCCATTCTTACGGTTCTTCCCATCTGCCATGATTATACGCTCATATGGGAAGAAGAGGAACAGGATGACATTTTGTTGCTAGGCTACTTTAAGTTCCAACTTTAGCTCATTGGAACGTAGGCTGCACACCCAAAATAATTTTTATTTATGAATTTTATGAAATCAACCATAAACAAACTGCAGCAGATGTTGCTCACTTTTCATAAGTAGGATTGACTGTACGAATATATCTGATAATTTAGATTTCTATCTGCCAACATCGGTGGATTCCCTGCTATGTTCATTGCTTATGTTGAGATACTTCCGCAATTTGTAATGCCACATGGGAGATATCAGAGCCCGCACAAAAATTCCCATATATCCTACTTGTAATTACCACTAGGAGGTTGAAATAAATGTTTTTTTTTCCAGTCTGCAGTTCATATGGTAAATCTGATAATGACTTGAAAGCAACATTACAGAACATAGCTTAGCAATCGCTGTGTTTAGCCCTATGGTTTAGCCACTGTTCGGGAACTATTTTGCTTGGCGGAAGAATCTAATTTATTAGGCTATCAATTAAAATAAAAAATGTATTAAACATTTGTATTCGTTTTTCAATTATATTAATAATGCAGTGATGTTGTATTTGCATCTTATAAAAGGAATCACTAGCCGCTATTATGTTGCTTCGTGGAAGAGTAACATTTTAACTAGGCTATGTTTATTAGCTAATTATTATCTATTAAAAATGAAAGATTTATTGAAAAGTTGCTTTCGTTTTAATGACATTATGCCACCTAAAAGCAATAACCCACTCTACTCGCTCCCTGCCTAACAACAACTCAGCTGTTCCAAAATCACTGTAGGCCTAAAGGCACGCTAGTATAAACGTGCATGTGCGCGCGTGTGCGTGCTCGTGCTCGTGCATTGTGTGTTGCGTCCACAAGCATTTCACATCCCTCTGCGGTAACAACAGAGAAGTCTCCCACGCTTGGCTTCCTCCGGTCCCCCAACTCCGCCAGTGAGCCGTTTTCATAAATCATGTCATTAAGATAACGTCGTGAGCGCGACGGAGGGTCATACATCACAGCACGAGCCCCGGCGAAACTCAGCTCTCCTCCAGCCTCCTGCATGACACACAGCCAGTCATTTGTGTCCACTGGAGGGACATTTGCTTTACAGTGCATCTCCCAAACCATACATGCTACTATGCTGCACCCTGTTGTACCTTTAAAGAGGACATAAGCATTTTATATCACCTCTATCTGGTTTTACAGAATGACATTTCAACATTATATGGAAAGAGGATAGATTAAAAAAAAAATAGCATATTATTTAATTTAGGTGTTTGTGAGTTTAATAGGCCTATTCTGATTTCTTCTTGTAGCCTATGCGAACATCCTAGAAACAGTTTAATACAGTTTTCAGAGAGGTTTTTTATTTTAAGAGGTGCAATAGTGGACATCAGGATTCACTGAACATTTTTATTGCTTGCTGCACTCAGATTTATAGGAGACAGCGCAAAGACAGAGATAACTTTGACGATGATTGTTGAGGGAGACTCAGACAGACCTGTCAGATGAGGAAGATCCTGAAGTAGTGTTGGGGAAAATGAGGAAGAGCTAGAGAGGCATCACCTGAGGAACTGTCTGGCATCCAGTATGGGCGAACGGTGATTAGGATTTGATTGATAACTGTTTGAAATGTAGATGATGATGAGTGGCGATGTAATGTGTGAAGCACAGAAATACTATACATTATGAAAGAATTGTGCCTTGGTGTCCGCTACATTACACATAGGCTACAACAGGGGAAATAAAATATTGTTCTGAAAAAAAAAATAAAAAAAAAATATATATATATATTTGTAGCATGCTTTTTTTCGCTCAATAGACTATGTTTAAAAAATGTGAAAGACTTAGAAATCCAGAAAGTTTTTTTTTTTTTTGCTGGAGCTGCACAGCGCCGCTCTTTCCCTCAGACAAACTGCTGATTTAAGAGGCTGCCAATATACTGCAGTCATCATTATGTATGCTGATTGTGGCGCAGGAAGACAGCCAAATTGCACAAGACTTCCACCGCCCAAGGTCGTTAGAGTAAAGCATGGGTCGAGGTAAATATCTGTCCCTAACGAAAAGTACTTAAATATTCCTATGGAGTTGTGTATGTGGTTCAATAGTGGGTTTATAGTGACATTAGCGTCATTTTTGGCATTTTTTTGTATCTTCTATGGTATAGTTTCTATGGCATATATACAGTAGGCTATATTATATATTTGCTGTGATATTTTTATAGCATCCTTCTAAAATATATTAGCCTATAGGAGTACAGTTCTTTCCTATAAGGGGGAAAATTCCGATAATAAAAAGATATGTCTTGTCTATGAGTAGTAATGCACTCACTATAGATCACTTTCGGCGTGCAGGGATATTTTCTATTTTTTATTAAGCCTTGTCCTGTAAGATGGATTTCAGCTATGAGAGCAATTCATACCGCATTTAATTATGTCACTGACTTAAAATATCTCAACCAATACCACAGAACTTGTGCAAAAGCATTCATTATTTTATCATCAACATTTCAGTGTGAGTTTACCTGCTGGTCTTATGAAATCTATTTTGGGATGCGAGGCATTTCTAGCAGATTAATTACCATTTATGCCTGTTCACAGTCAACTAATTTCTTATGACATTGTGATCCTTCACATTTCCCGGGAACGGTAATTAGTTGAAGGAGATAATAAATCTTTTTTTGTTTATTTTTGGAATGCTTGGTGCGTTCTGATCCAGTTTTCCCATATTAAATGAGGGGTTACGTTAATTATACACCCCGCAGCATGCAATTTCTTCATAAAGAAACATCAGAAGAAATTCCCTTCAAATTAAACCTCTGACATCACTCCTATCAAAAAATAGATCATCAGTCAACTGAAAAAAACGCGGGAGAAAAACGCTTCAATCGCCAGTAAAGATTTTTACTCATGAGCTTCAAATAATCAATACAATCTCCTCTCGTGTTTAGAAGCCTGTCGGAAGAGCTGCCTTGATGGCTTGTCCTTGCCTTGGCTTGAAAGAGACACGTACAAAGAGAAGCATTGAGAACAAAAGACAGATGTGTCCAGTTAAGTAGCCATCCTTCAGCACTATCATGCCTCATTTTAACCAAGCCATCCACAACCCCACGGACATCTGTCTGTCAAGGATGGAACAGAAAATGTAAATGGCTCCTATTTAATGTGAGCCAAAGCACACATTAAATATGAGGGATGTGCCTTTGCCCGCACCCCCCCAGCCTCCACCCCCCTCCAGACTGGGATACACAAGTCTGAGGATGGGAGGCAGAGGGAGCTGATTTAGAGGAACAGGCCAAGCACCCCTCCAAAATCAACATTACTTCAAACATGAGGTCATCTAAACATCTGTCTACAACATGTCCGCTGGGAGTTCAATCAAAGCCCCGCTAAAGCATGTACAATTGTTTCTGGAAATAAATATTAGGCCTAATTCAGCTCTGATTGGTGCAGCCAATCGAGGCTCAGGGAGGAAACTCTCATGGTAACGGCCATCTCGGTCAATGAATAATCCTCATAACAACCCCCCCGCACATACACACACACACGCACGCACACACACACACACACTTTGTTTAACTTTATTTATTTTATTTTCTCCCTACTCTTTTCTTCCTCTCCTTCTTTTAACCTAAGTGGCTTTATTTGTTCTTTCCCGACTAATTTCAGGTTCACTGTTTAAAACCAATTAAATCAAGAGAGCTGGAGAGTAATTCAAACGAGGCTCTTGACAGTCTGGGAGAAACCTAATCATACCCGGGGCGTCTGTCTCATGTCGTCACACTCCATTTGCTAGAGTGGGATCGATTTACTCAAGGAATATAAAAAATACATTTACTCAGGAAATAACCATGAACTACAAATGTTACAACGTTACAATGTCAAACTCGTAATATATACATGGATAGATTTATTCACAAATGTATAGGCTGTTTATTTATAGTGTAAGCACTATATTTTTAAGAATACGAATAATTTTTATTTACTTATTTTTTATTTAATTGACAACATAAATGCTCGTTGTACATAAAATATGTGTTTCAAATTCCACAACATAAAATGCATATAAAAATGATTTTGTAGAATCAGCACAATTTAATTGCCTGCATCCCAACACACTCTCCTCATCTGTAGCCTGTGCAAAAAAGTGATTCACCAAAACGCAACACCCACTAAAGAGTTGTAACACCCCTTTACTATGAGACGAGATATGGTGTGCAACTGCTGCCCCCTTGTGGTTAAAACATAAATGCACGTTTTGATGCTGAAGAACTACATTACCTATGCATGCTGCACACTCGTACACTGCACAATAAAACATACTTCTGTCTAAAATATGAAATAAAAATGTACATTTAGACTTATTGCAAATACCCTGGTAATAACTCCCACAAGCACATACCCAACAAATACATTCTACAAGCAACCTAAACAGGTGATTTCACACACTGTTTCTGGCACTCATCACATTGCAGCAGGACCGGTGCAGAACTGAGTGCAAGCTTATGCCAAGGGAGAGAAAATTAGTTCCTAACAACCAATCATTACAGAGAGGTGGAGCTCGGCCGGTGCGCTGATCTGACCTCTCACAAGGTAAAAATAACTCCAGCTTGTCCAGACAGCCAAAGAGAGCCAAACTGTGCACCAAAGGCAGCGTTTTCCCCCCCTTTAATTCACATACAACTCGGGCTCTGTGACCGGGTCGCACATAAATTAACACTGGTCTCTCTCCAACCTCGTTAACAGTGAATTAGGTCCCAAAAAAAACCCAACAAAAAAACACGACACCCACAGGAGCGGCTGGTGTGGAGGCTGAGGGAAGACTGAGGTCATTCTGCTCAGGGTTAAAGCCTCCGTCCCCTGCTCAGCGCCTGTCTGGCACGCTGCTCCCATCATCCTCCTCGGTGAGGACAGATGAGGGCCCCTCAGCCTCTAGGGAGGGAGGGGGGGGAGGGGGGGGCGGGTGTCAGGACAGCAGGTTCTCAGACCCAGGGGGGAGAGACACGCAGCGATGCCAGAGTACACACAACACCTCAAGTCTCATAAAACAACTGCTGAGACGATTCGTGCCTGAATACTGCATAATTAAGAAGCATGAGTTGATTGTTTTTGTTAAAGGGGCAATAAAGGAATAGTTCACCCCAAAATGTAATTCAGTCATTATCTACTCACCCCCATGTCAGACGAAACTTCACTGAAATTTGTAGGACCACTGGAGCTACAGTGGCCAATGTGTGTAACTGTGTTTTTGGTGGTCCTACGAACTTCAATGGAGTTTCGACTGATATCGGGGTGAGTAGATAATGACTGAATTGTGGGGTCAACTACTGCTTTAACCAACCTATCGACCTCTATCGACCTCTATCAGCGACCAGTAGGAAAGGCACGTACTGCAATAATGTCACATTTTCACAATGGAAGTGAGCAAGCTCGCTAATTAGAGCAGGGATCCAACAGAAACCTGTGGTGAAGAGGTAAAATATATCACAATGAACTTTACTGCGTGGGTTGGCATGGCTTCTTAAGCCTTCGTAGAAGAGATGTCTTGCGTTGCTGGCGGCTTGCATGTAGCACCGTTCTCCATTGTTGAGCAGTTCAAAATATGTGAGAAGTATGTTGAGGGAAGAGATCGGGAATGTCTTGAAATGCCATTGGTTGGAGAGTTTTTATAAGAGAGAGAGAGAGTACAGGCCAGAGAGAGAGTTTTGAAAGCCAGACATCTCAGCCTGAAAGTATTTGTTGAGTCACTGGTACTGATTAACAGCCCCATCACACCAACTCAGATATTTGCTGGTGGGACAGTAAAAAAACAGATGTATCTCCCCTTTAACTGTTTGCTTGGTAAAAGGTAAATATGTAAATGTTACACTAAATTACACTCCTGTGCTACTTTTGAGAGCAAATACACATGCACACGCTTCATATTTGTAATTCACTACTGTGAGATTTTGAGGAGAATAACTCATCTGCTGAAGCCACAAAGTCAATTTCCAAAGAAGTTTTCTTCATCCCATTGTTTTCTTATTTAGAAGATCATTTTTAAAAACGTATGTTCAACATCTTCACAATCAGGATTCAGATTTGTGTCACTATGGTTTGTGAACAAGAAAAAAATCTATTCCAAAGCTAGAAGCAAGAGCCGAGACTCTGTTTAGAAACATAACGCTGGAGGTGCTTCACTGGCAGTGAATGGTGGATCAACTTTGCGGACAAAGCAACAATACCCAGCATGAAGGCATGAGGGTACAGTTTCTGGTTCTTAGCTGTTCACAATACAATGAAATAGCTTGTTTTGTTTGAAGAGCAAAGACATACACAAAGTCAGTCTCCTATATATTGACAGTGGAGCAGCTCCAGGTTTTGTCACTTTAGAGTCTTTGTTCTGTTGCAGTAGTTATTCATGTTCACAGACAAGTCCAAACTCACAGGAACATCATATTAATCATATCTGTTATAGGGCAAATTCCCACTGAAAACAGGACAGGCAAATGCATCAAACATTTGGCATTTGCTCTGCAAAACTGACACTCCTCCTGCCACAAACCGACACTCTACCGACTATACGAAACCGATTGAACAGCTGAAGAGAACAAAGTTACCATTATTACACTTAATAATTATGAGATATGGAATTCATAATTAGGATTACATAAGCCATAATAATAATAATAATAATACAAGTCATAATTGTCACAAAAGGGACTCCTCACTGATATAGAAATTATTATTTCTAGTAAATTATTTTGTGTCCCCATCATAACTGTGTTTTTTAAGACCTTTATTTATACACAAAAGTGTTTTTTCCTGAGCACCCATGTTCTTTCTCAGTTGCCTGCTTCACATTCACACAGTTCCACAAATATACTGGAAGATGTCCAGCTCAACCACAATTGTACTGTTGGCCACTGAGTGACGCCACTAGAGCAGTGAGGGACTGAGGGCCTTGCGCAACAGCATCCTGACAGTAGATGTTGATGGAGGGTAAAGAATTACTCATTCACTGTCCCACATGCAGATGCTCCCAGCCCATCCTGAGGTTCAAACCGGTGACCATCTGGTCATAAGCCTGATTTCCAAACCTGCAGACAGACACCCTGATAACTCCAGAGACAGTTGGATACTGTAGTTGATCTTATTTGTTTAAACAGGCATGAAAAAACAAGAAATATGCAAACTACTTACAAATGCCCTCCTTACAAAAAGGATGTGATAAGCAGTTGGACGAACTTTGACATCATTATGACAAAATTGGGACATGTGAAATGATTAACTAACCTACTAACCTTGACTTTGCTTTTGGTTTGCATATCCTTTTACATAATGTGCATGATGACTGAAACAGCCTGATATGTAAAATGATTAACTATCCCTTCATGCAATCTAAGCCTTCTTCTCATTGGCAATGAATGGACATTTTTTGAAAACACAGCAATATAACAACATTGATTTAAATCGCTGTAACTGGAGCTGAAATTGAGCAAACAGAGTAGTGCAACAAATCATAGTGCATCATATATCAAATCACTTTTGGCAAATCACAATAAAGTACATAGGCCTACATGCATTCCACCCCACTTCACATGCATTTTACCTGTAGCTATTTCATGACTCTTTCAAAACATAATATCCACCTTTGAAATACAGAGGATATAAATTAAAACAATCATAAGAGAATGACTCATGTTCTGTATGTGGGGGCGGTGAAGATGTTCTCTCATGTTTAATTAGCCTATGATTTATCAAGACTTGTGTTACATAGTTGTTGCGTACTTAAGTCATAAGTTTGACTTAACTATCTCATAATTATGAGTTCTATTACATGATTACAGTTCAGTAGATGTTAGGATTAGGGTGTCTTCTTTCATGTTATGGGCAGTGATGTTGTGGTAAATAAAATGAGGGTAAACTATGATCTATGATAACCAAAATACAGCCTTAGGCTATTATGTTTTCAAAAAAAGTGTTAATTCATGATTTTTCCTCATTAAAAGGCCCTATCTTCACATAACTTCCATAAGTTCTATATATAATAATAACATGTATATAACTCCTTACTATGATGAATATCTACTATGATTTACCATATAAAGATTTATGTCAGGGTTAGGCTGGTAAACCTTATTCAAATAAAAAGTAGCCTTGGATAAAGTGAATTTAGATGGGTTTATTCTCCACTACATCCCTGTTTACGGATTTTTCCACGTCAGGCTTTTCTCTCTCTCTCTCTCCTCCCTCCCCGCTCCACCTCTCTACTCTACCGTGAAAGTATTAAAGCTCTCTACCGGCAAACACGAGATAGCAACGTGTCCACCATATTACACAACGTACCCAGTACAGACTGTGAGAAGCGGAACAGAGTGTTTTCTGAAGGTTAGATCAATATGTACCAAGTGAGGCAAGATGTTACACGTCTGCCTACTTGCGGACGTCTGTCCCGTTAGGCAGACTAGACCGCTCCTGTTCCCTGTTAGGCCAAATCATTATCACCAACAGAATACCGCTGGCTAACATGAGAAAAAAAATCTCCCAGAACCAGAACCAGATGACATTCCAGCACTATTCGTTAATATGCAAATTCTAGACAATTGTACGCATGTGCGAGATGATTTCCCGCCCCTACGATGCTTCGGTCTAGCGGATAAGGGCTTTGCTTTTCCTAGATGGTAGGGATAGGATGATAACTGTCTTGACAATATATCATCTTTGGTTAAATGATGAGAACTTCCGCTAGATATATCGTTCATGCTGTTGTCGATTAGCCACGCATGTGCGTTTAGAAACATTATGTACAGATTTGTCTGGGCAAGAGGATAAACCGATCTGTTTGAGCAGGAAGACACAACTTTTTTTGGTAGCTACATCTCAGTTCCGTGTAATGGATAACATTGTATTGTAGGCTCGTAGGTTAGCAGCGGAGCACGCTCTCACAACTATTGCGTAATCTAAATCACTCGTTTCAAATTGTAGCAAAGAAAGAATTTGTTAACTCACCAGCTGATCCACCGGCAATAATCTGATGGGATGCTTCCCGTAGTAAACTCTGCGGCTTTTGGGTTGTCATGTTTCAGTTTTCCGGTGTTTTTTTCCTGCCAAAGCAAACATTCACAACGAGATAGCAGTATTAAACACTGTCCATCAAGCGCTGTAACAAACTGCTTCTGTATTGGAAAAAAAAAACCCAACCTGGCGTTTTGCTGTGATGTGAGATTCCTCGGTTGTATCTTGTCCAACAGGTTTATTAGATAGACTCTGCCTCCTCTTCTGTGCAGACACGCTGGAGAAAGCGCAGCAGCGATATCTCTCCCAGAGCTGCGGAGGCTAGGCTAGGCTAATATGGAATCAATTACCAGCAAACTGCTGGTTCAAATTTAACCTCCCATTGCCTAACAGCAGTGATGAAGTGCTAGAATACTGTAAATAAAAAAGGTGGGTGAACTATGACCTCCGGTCAGTGATCATCATAAGGCAAACAACCACCAATACAAAGATCATATAGACCTATTTTCAAAAAGCGCGCATTTATTCTTATCTCTGTAAGACCAATTCCTTATGCAACAGTTTGACACTGCTTACTACTGTGAATTTACAGTTTTAAGATTGATGTCAGTCTCAATAGTTGGGTTCACCCCCACTGCATCCCTGCTTGGAACTAGGCTGTTACAAACAATAAGAAACAAAATGCATCAAGAAAACAAGTGAGTCTCGCTGTCTTTGTCTTATTTTAGGAAAGAACGTAAATAATTCAAAACCACTTTTAGAATTACTTTATAATCAACAGGCAAGATATTAAACATTAATAAGACAATGGAAACCTGATGGCACACTTGTCAGAACAGGCCGATTAGAACTATCGCATACACTGTGAAATGTACTGTAGGCTACATTTATCAAAGTCCACTATACATTTGCTGCAGAAATGCCCGGGGGCCGTTTGCGCAAGAAACATTCCCGTTATGTAAGATAGCCTACACCCAGCGCCCCCTAAAGCTGCAGCTTATCACTTACTGACTGTTTTAACAATGTTAACAATGAGTGGAGATATCAGCTTTGAATTTTGCATTTAGAGTTTAAGAGTGTGAAGTTGTCCAAGTATTAAATGATTCAATGATGAAAATGTAAAACTGTACGCACTAAAACCTCAACTGAGACAAGATATGCATAGCTTTTTATATACTTACTAAAGTGAATAGGGTTTTTTAATGGATAACAATGTATTGTAGGCCTCACTAAGACAAAGCAAAGCATTACAACTACATATCTTGGGAATTAAAGAAGGTGAAAATCAGTCTGGGAGAAGCAATTACACTTAAGGCTGGGACAAATAGATGAAAGGGGCTAAATGCCTGTTTAATATTAAAGATTAAAACTTATATTTTCATACCTAGAATCATAGCAGCCTTCCCCCCTTCTCTCTCTCTCTAGCTTGCTTGCTCACACACTCACACACACACACACATTCACACAGCTATTGCTTCTCAAATCATGCCCCTTCCATAATTGATATAACATACATAATGGTAGCAATAATACAGTCGGCCAGTAAAATTAGGGTTTGGAACCAGCTGCTCATCTGTCCCACACTGGCATCTTTTATTTCAAATTCAAGTTGATTCAAAATCTTATAAAGCATGCAGCCGGAGCCGTATTGCACCATGGAAAAATTAGAGAAGTTATTTTCTTTTTTGATGAGCAATGAAGGCACGCACCAGTTCAGCAGTGAGCCCTATAATGAGCATTTCATTTTGTAAAAGAGCAGCTATGGAACAACAAGAGCTTCAGACAAGCCATAAAAATGTGGGATTTACAGCACACATTTGGCAGGAAAATGCCATTACCACTTTGACCCTTCTGGATAAAGAAAAGCAAAGCTGCTTCCATCCCTAGAACTTCAATTCCAGTAAAACATGTAGACTGGATGGGCTGTATACAACCAGCACCAGGGGTAAATGAATAGTTTATGGACACGCTGAATGAGAGAAGTTATATGGGAGACAGTGTAGAACAACAGTGTTCTTTCTCCAAAGAGAGCTTGGACTAATGGATAAATTGCATTACTACCACATGAACACCATGTTTCCTGAGTTGATTATACTTACTGGCAAAAACTTGTTTCGTGACGACTATAGCTAGTAAAAGTTAATTTTATTCCAACGCAAGAATATAGGCCAAGGAAATCAGTATGATGCATTCAAGAAGAGCAGATGCTATTTTTGGGGAATTTAAGTTTGTGTACTGTAACAATGTTGGCATTTTTTCTTTAACGGCTTTATGAAAAGTATGTTTACATTCACAAAATAAAGACATGACACAGCAAAGTATAAAGGATAAATGTGGCATTACATGAGAAAGAAAAATTGAGCAATAACAAATATTTTAAAGCTTAAAATAATTTAAAGTGAAATATAAGTAAAAAATGGAGAGTAAAAAGTAGTCCATGAAAAAAAATCTAACAAAGGATTGTACCGTTTATTTTATTATGACACACACACATACAGGTAACATCCCCTAATAGACATCATCTTTCAAACATCTTTATAATACATACTAGCACAGGTAAAGTAACAAACATGTTCTGCTCTTAAATTACTCTGCTACATAAAGCAAACAGTAAAAATGTAACTTTTCAAATATAAATGTGACAATTCTGGAAACATTACCTTTAAGCAAAAGCCCAAAAAATGCTGGAAATGAAATAAATAACTAATAGGGAAATGAGCAAGACAGTGGTTTGATCCAAAAGCAGTTCAAGTCATTCAAAACATTTTGGTAGCTCTATTTAATTGTCCACTCCTCTTTATGACTGTTTGTTTAAAAAAAAAAAAAAAAAGAAAACACTGAGTGACTGCAGTGACCTGACTAAGGAAAATATGTCTTGATGCTGTCAGGGGAATTTGTTATTAGAGGAACTGAAGCAAATGAACATTAGAACATTCACAAGTAAAATAGATTTCACTGCTAAAATTTCACAGATACATATCACTATTTAATGCCTTTTCTAGTCTATTGTCTTGTGCAAAATGTGTTGTACACCTCAAGGTAATATTATGTAGATATCAGATCTGGACCAAATAATGTTTACAAATCCTTTCCATCTTTTCCTTTGGCCTGCTTGATGCTAGATGGGTGGGATTTGCCACATAGGGCAAAACAACGAGTGCCAGAAGGATTTGACAATAATAGAAAAGTACTTGCTAGTGAGCCAGTATAGTATACTGTTGTGTTATTGGCAACTTACCTGATACTATCTGAACTGTTCTAGTGAGGTAAATCTCACCCATCTGGTACTCTCTGTAGGTTAAAACAAATGCAAAGGATGGGAATGACACCCTATCAAAGGCTCCATAAACATGGCCTTGATGTCTTTGGAAAGTAGTTTTCCTCCATTTTAGGAAAACCATACAGAATTAAAGTAGTATTAGATGTGGATTCTAATCTAATGAATCTAATGAAAAACTATCCAGAGTCTGTGGAAATGTATGCCATATAAATCCCTTTCTAATGGCACAATTACTCTTAAATCAGCAGAATTTAAACTCTAGTTGGTTGTCAAGTACCAGTGATCACTCATGGTGAATAACTAGTCACATAGTGATACGCCATGCTAAGTCCTCTTACTTCTAAGTAATATTCTAGTCTGGAAGGGTGTAACAGATGGAGGCCAGAGGAGAGGCAAGACTTGGAGGAGCTGCCAGCTACTAAAAGGATCTCACACCAGTCTTCAGACCATTATTCTATTTCAAAAGTCTTTTTTCCAAGTTCAAAATGTAACAAATAGTAAGAAAGTGACCTTACACCTAAATCAAGCAGAGCTGGAACACTCTTTTGTTGTAGAAATAAATACAGTCTAACGAGACTGACCCTAACATTTCTAAATCAAAATCTTCATACGAAACACAGATATTAAAAAAATGTATCTCCTAGTACCTCTTCTGTAAAAATAAAAAACTTAAACATGCAACCCAATACACTCCAGATGAATGTGGACAAAGGGAACCATCGTCATCGAGCCTCTGTAAGTGTTTAGCACAAAGTCCTCTCCTGTCATACCCTGTAGTTACACAGTTTTAGCGCCTCTTATGATGCACCTTGTGGAGGTTGCTGTCTGCACAGTTCACAGTAGTGTCGGGCCCTTGGTGGTGTAGTTCATGGAGGGGAAGTGCCTGCTGTCCATGTCCCAGTGGCCCTGGGGCTGGTGGGAGGCAGACGGGAGGCTGGGGGTCCAGTGGTTGATGTAGCTGGCCATGAGCAGAGTCAGCTCCAAGATCTGAGAAGAGGGCAGAGACAGGTCAGATCCGACCGGATTAATGGCTTTACCATTTTGATACGATCGTGTTTCATTTGATTCTGGGGAGCTGGAGACCCACAACTGCTCACTAGAATCCAATGTGAAAACCTGAGGAACCCAAAATGATCCGGCCGTCAAGAACACAGCCTTATTAGCATGTCCTACAGTAGTAATGTGACTCTGTGTTAAGGCCCCTTTGAGATTCTGCACATAAAATAAGAGGACCGACCTGCTTTTTCCATTAGGTCTAGGTAGTGGAGGGTAACCCGATCTAATGACAGGTGAATAGGGATAAAGCAGGGGCTAACAATTCCCTCTCTTATCTTCAATGGTTATTAGATCTCCCTCACTGCACTTCAACACCTCGGCCATTCAATCCACCCACCCGCATTTACTTTACGCCTCGGTTGCTGATGCTTCAGATCATTGAGCTAAATGACAAATGATGGCTTTGAGTTGAGCGGCAGAGTGGAAACCTGGCTTCGCTTTTGAGGTCTGCGACTGTCCACAAATCAATCTGACTGAACATTTGCACAGATGTACAGAGGACACTTACCTTCGGTTTGGCCATTGCAAAGACCAGCTTCTCCACACTCTTCTTCCCGACTCCTGGCTCCCTCTGCTGGCTCACGACCACCATGAAATCGTCACGGCAACCGCCAAAGGTAATCACAGACTGGTAGGAGTATGTGACCAGCGTGTGCTGAAAATGACAGCATAGTCAGTGTGAAACATGCAGTAAAATGAATATAAACAGGGCGCATGTTCAGATCCTAGAATAGACTATGGGATTCATTTTGGAAATCATTCTGGTTTGTGCTTTTTTGAGGGACAAATCGAGTGTGAGGAGGCGTGACATAATTCCCAGTGATTTATTGCGAGTTTCACTTTATTTTGCCCTTTGAGTGACTGAGAGTGCATGAGCTTTGGCTGCCGCCAAACCAAAAACGAAATAGAGCAACATGGGCTGCTGAAAATTACAGAGCTCACGCTAACATTGTTTACATGTTGGAACTGCTGGATCTCTCGGGGTCGAGGACGTCAAATCAGAGGCTGTCCATTTTTACTTTCCTGTGGAGTTCTGGTGTTTGAAACACCACAGCATAAAAATCATTCCAGACCAGTGGGTCAACAAACCTCAGCAGCTGCGGTCTGGCCAGCACCACAATTGTAAAGAGGAATCTCAAATCTTAAGTTATAAAGCTGTGAGTCTTAAGCCAATGAAAATGGCAAAAATGATAAACCAACAGCTTTTCAGGTAGATTCTGAATAAATGAAGTTACTTCACTCCGTTTTTCAGAGTTTTATATAAGACTACAGGACAGAGATGGCCCATTTTGATGGAGGTATTTGCTCTACACAGTTTCAAAGCTGCATATCAGCAGATTTACCATGGTGTAGTCCAGCACACACAATCCATCCTCATTGACGGCGAGCCACACCTGGCTCTGCTCAACCGGAGAAGGGGGGACAGGCTGTGGACAGGGAAGACAAAGGAAGGTCGTGTTACAGGTGTAATTCATCCCAACAAAGACTACAGCTTCCTATCTGGGTCAGCTCCCTTCCCAGTCTCAAACCAGTCCAGTCCTGTGTTTACAAGCATGATGGATGGCCATGCGAGGGATCAAGCCAAATGAAAAGCATACTCTTGCTTTTGATGAAGGATAGTGTTTCTATCAAAAGCACACTCTTGTTTATTATGAATGATAGGATTTCCACTGGAGGAGTGAGTTTAACAGATAACAACCTACAATAAATCACACAGAGCGTAGCATTAAACACAAAGCAAGGAAATAAGTCGACAGTATTTCAACTTTTTACCTTGGCGTTGAAGAGCTTGGCTCCAAACAGAGGCCATTTCCGAGCCACAGTCAGATATATTCTCACACACTCGGATGCACTGCACCCACGTAGCACAGACCACTTAGTGGCCAGACGCTCAGTCAGATCTCTGAAAGGGGAAGACGGCAAGTAGAACTCATTATTTATTATAGTGTAGATTAGACTCTCATCTGTAGTCGCTTCTTTTAAACAAACTCATAACAACAGCACCCTCCAATATCTAATAGTATCTGATCTAGCGTCATCTGACCTAAACCCCCAAAATAGAAAAAAAAATAATGACTAAATGATGATTATGAACACATGTGCCTGTTCATATCCTAACACCTTTGAAGCATGGAACCTAAATATTTAAAAAAATACTGAATGATAAACATCATGTAACGAAGTTTGTTAACATATAGATATAAAGCATTATGACATAGAATGACACCACTGTAGTTGTCAATTTTTCTTATCCTTTGTTGTAAGGAGATACTGCAGAATACAGTAAACACAAAACCGTATACAATAGAAATCAGTTTCTGGATAAGAAAGTGTGCAGTAGTGTTACAGTAGAGCTTGTTTTACCGGAGCTGCTCTGTGCTGCAGTCCTGTTTGTAGCGTTTGGGGTAGAAGCGCTCCAAGGCCTGCAGGAGAATCAGCTGAGATTTGGGTTGAGGAGAACCGGTGGGGGAAGAGGCAGCTGGCCGCTCCAAATCCCCATGTTCCACCTGCAGATGGAGGTGAGAGGAGAGAGTCGGAGGGAGAGAAGGAGAGGGAGAAAATAGAGAGGTTGGGAGATAAGGTTTGTGGAAAGAGAGATAGTGAATGTGTGAGTTGCTGTCTCAAACCAACCAGTTTTAAATAAACAATCTTTAAATAAACAGTTCTATTCGACCACATACATTTTGGGTGTCTTCATATGTGTTACTAAAGAGTTTGACTTGTAGCTGGAAACTGACGTGTGAGATCCAGTCTTTTAATGTGTCATCCATGTGAGTAATCAATTAACTTGAATTTGAACTTGGAGTGCATCCCCGGATGCCCTTTACACACCTGTGCCATGAGCGCAGCCACCTCCAGAGCCAGCTCTTTGTTCACAGGGAAGTGGCCTTGATGAACTTCGTCATTCACCTGGTACGCCAGGAGGAGGCGCTCTCGCTCCGTCTCTCCCTTCGCCTGAGCCCGGAAACACAGCCTGCACGCAAAAAAAAAAAGCTGTCATGAAGCTGTTTATCAGAGCTGAGATCTCAGTAGAGCCAGGGAATTACACAGACCACTTGTGTTCTCCTTTACGGTGCAGAGGATCAAACCC
Organism: Centroberyx affinis; assembly: GCF_046629955.1. Classification (NCBI taxonomy): domain Eukaryota; kingdom Metazoa; phylum Chordata; class Actinopteri; order Beryciformes; family Berycidae; genus Centroberyx; species Centroberyx affinis. Next base: position 19,090 of record NW_027279798.1, read on the forward strand.
CCAAAGTTTATAATCCTGACAAAAACACGAGGCTCCAGCACGTATCACTTCAACAACTTTTACCGTGCGGTCTACATTTTGGTTAAAGGACCTTTCTCAAGACAAACACCTCTTTTTGTCTAAAGAATGATCCTTTGACCACACAGTGAAAAATGCTGAGGTGATGTGTGTGTGTGTGTATGTGTGTGTGTGTATGTGTGTGTGTGTGTGTGCTGGAACCTTCTTGTTTTGTACAGAAACCAGATGTGACCACTGAAATCCTACCTGCTCTTATATGTCAGACGGACAATCCGCGTCCCTTCGTACTTCCCCGGGTGCAGCTCTTTCAGCGCCTGCTCCCACTTGGAAATGACATCACAGATCTGGCAAAAAGGAATAACAGGTCACAAGTCAGAGAGATATTGCACCTTTAAACGTATTTGTATCTGGTCCAGCAGGTGGCAGTAGCCAGAGACGATGATGGTGGTCTGTCTGACAAGCTGAAAAATGTTGGACACATTGAAAATGTGTGTGTGCCAGACAGAATAATGAATGTAGTCCATTCACCATCCCATTGGGCCAGTGAGTGTGTGGGCCAGTTGAACATGTTGGGATGGAACAGTTTTACAAAGCGACCACAATGACTTATTAGTGCACAAAGACATATTCATATTCAGACAGATTCAGCGTTCAGGAAAATAAAATAAAAAAAGACATTTTAAAGGGAATGGGCTATGCTGCAATGTGGCTATTGGCCTACATTGGAAAATCACTTGGAAAAGACACTTGGATAGCCTTAATTTGTCAAAATATTCCTAAACTACCCACTGCCCCTCCTCTCACATATGAGGTAGTATTTATACTATTAGCACTAAGTGATCTAACTGCAATGAAAGAATGTTTCAGTTCAGTTTTACATCATTTGAGTACATAAATTGTGCTTTCTGAATTCTTTACAGAAAACAGACAATGAATTTTACATGTGTTTTTTTTTTATTTGAGACCATCCACTACTACTAGCAGTTTGAGATAATGGAAAATTGGAAGTCTGAGGGGCATGAGGGCAAGTTAAGTTACTGTCAGGAAAAGCTGACAGTAAACTCCCACACCCTTCACACCTGAAAGTGAACACCACTCTGGCCCCGGACCCACCTAGTCTTGTTTATTTACTATAAACTCAAGGCTTACAAACTCTTAAAAAGGATAGTGCGTATGTGTAGCCTCATTGCTTCAGCTTATGCTATTCCTCATTCATTCATATTGACCCTGCCAGTTAATGATAAATGCTTAGCTTTGTTTTAAAGCCTTTTTATGTATAATGAAAGCACATGTCTCATAGCAATTTTGAAACTCATTTGTTGAAAAACGATGTTAGTTGCCTCTCCATTACGTTCACAAAAACAGAAGTGATGTTCTCTATCTTACCTTTGCTTTTCACAAACAAGCACAGGTGGGAAATTAGACTTGAATGATTTGATTCTTTACATATCAGAAGGCCATATGCCTCAGTGGTGTGTTTGGAAGTATCTGTGTGTTTCTTTCTATCTATTCACCCATCAGTTCACGCCCCATGACCCGCCCCCCTCACCTTGGCAGACGGCTGCAGGCAGTGCTCCAGGTCTTTGCCAGATGGATCGTCAGTGAAGAGGGCAAACCCAGACAGCTGAGGCTTCCTCATGCCGACCCTCTGGTTCAGTGTGTTGAGGAACTCTTCCACTGTGGTGGAGCCGTCGAATCCCACAACCTACAAGAGGAAACATGATAAGAAGATGTTAATAAAGTGAGGTTATGAGGTTGACAATACAATGCAATGAGTCAGAGGTGAGTTTGATATACGGGTATTTGCTCTGTGTGTATGTGTTTGTGTGTTTGTGTGTGTGTGTGTGTGTGTGTGTGTGTGTGTGAGTGTGAAAGAGAGAGTGTGTGATAGAGAGAAAAATATACATTTTGTGCATCTGTGAGAGAAGGCATGAGTGTGAGAAAAAGAGAGTGAGAAAGAGGATGTGTCTGTGTGTGTGTGTCTGCATGAGTGTGGTGTGCTTATGTGAGAGTGTCACTGTGTGTGTGTGTGTGTTGTGTGTGCTGTGTGAGTGTGTGTGTGTGTGTGTGTGTGTGTGTGTGTGTGTGAGAGAGAGAGAGAGAGAGAGAGAGACAGATAAAAAGATAATTCTGTGTGTCTGTGAGAGAAAGCATGGGTATGAGAGAAAGAGAGTGAGAAAGAGGGTGTGTGTGTGTGTGTGTCTGCAGGAGTGTGAAAGAGGGTGTGTGTGTGTGTGTGTGTGTGTGTGTGTGAGAGAGACAGAGAAAGAGAGAGAGTGTGAGAGAAAAAGAGAAAATCTGTGCATCTGTGAGAGAAAGCATGAGTGTGAGAGAAAGAGAGAGAGTGAGAAAGATGATGTATGCATGTGTGTGTGTGTGTGTGTGTGTGTGTGTGTGTGTGTGCTACCTGGTAGGTGTTGTTCATGAAGTGCACAGGGATGCTGAAGGGCAGTGAGTGGTGGTAGGGGTTCCTCAGCAGGATGGAGACGATCTCCATGCGTGAAGGTTTGGCCTCCCGCTCTCCGTTCTGCAGCGTCCGCTCCACAGAGCGCTGACAGTACACTGCATACTTCCCCACCTCGCTCCTGTGTGGACAGATGACACCTATTCATTTCATTGCGCACTGAGGTTCTTTGGGGACTATTTCTGCCTTATTTTCAGGAGTTAGGAGTAGGTTACAGGCTTGAAGCGGCTCACCTCGGGTCAGCGTTGCGTTGCAGGTACTGTCTCAGGTACCAGAGGAAGTGTTGTTGAGGAAGGAAGAGAGCCACACACAGAGACAGCAGCTGCCAGCACTGCAGGGAGAGGTGTGAAGAAGAGACAATAGCATCACTGTTTATCTTTTGTAAGCTTTTTTTTTCCAATTCTTTTTCTATACAACCCTGCTCTGGCCCTCTTTCTTTGTGGTGTATTTGTTCAATTTCTTGTTTATATTTTTTTTTTATCTGTTTTTGTGTCTCTACCTTTGCTTGTTCATAATAATCATAACGTTTATTTATAGAGCACTTTTCTCAACACAAGTTGCAAAGTGCTTCACAGGAATAAACCAAATGACAATAAAAAATGGAATGAGAATAAAAGGAAACAACAACACCACTCTTTACCTGTGTGAGGGAGTAGTTGTGTGGCGTGCGGTGGTTGGTCTGTTTGATAAGCTGACAGTACATTTCATTCTGCAGCTCCGGGTGTGTCAGGCACACTTGCAAGGCATTCTGGGCCAGTGACGTGTGGTAATCGACAGATGGAGACTCAACCAGCACGTTGATGAAGAGTTGACAGGACTGTAGAACAGGACAGACATCTTAATAAACATGCAGTTATGTTAACATTATTGTTGAAGTCTGAAACGTAATACTACTGCACTACCAACAGGTGGAGGCAAACACACACCAGAACTTACTGGAAGCACCAAGTTTTCAATGCAACATTGAACGGCAAAGCAAGTGGAACTCTGGGTAGCAAGACTAACCAAGTCAGAAAAATATATTTTTAAACACAAAACTCATGATATGAGGTCAGAAGAGTCCTTTCCAGGGTCAAGTCCCAGTGTGAGGAAAGAAATTTAAACGTCATTACTTCTTGAAGCAACCACTGATTTAATCCAATCTTATGGGTGAACACAAAGGACCCATTTTCTAGTTTTCATCAGTCTCGTCAGATTCGTGAATACTTCAAAGAACTGAGTAGAGCGGGAACGCGTGCTTCAAAGTGCTGAGGTGGGGGCGTAGACTTGAAAAGAGTGTAGGCCTAAGCTTTTTCTGTTCCTTTATGTGTGTATGGGACTGCTTTTTGAGGCTGGCTGGTCAAAGAGAGAGGCGGACCAATTCAACCTCCAATCCCACGGAGCGACCTGGGCCCTACTGTCGCCCGCGGGTCTCTGAAGCATGAGTCGGGCAGGGAGGGAGGGGGCTTCTGGGTGGGCGAGCTGTGGGCTCCAGAGTTGAAAAGAGAGGAACAGGAACTTCCATCTTCCCTCTCCTGCAAGATCAAGGTCCCTCCTCCTGCTCTGCTCTCCTTAGCCTTGATCCCTATTCTCCTCGCTCCCTCCCTCCTCCCCTGCCTTCTATATCCATTGCTGCCAGTCTCTGAGGACCCTGACCTCCCAGGTCTCCTCTTTAAAGGAGCTCCTTTCACACCGGCTGTAAAGCAGAGGACCGGTTAGCCTCAATCAGAGCAGATAATCAAGGCCATTATCTCTCTTCCACACTTTTAATGAGCTGGAGGCCCCCGTCCCTGAGCCTTTGATCTGTTTCAGAGGCAGGAGGGCAGAGAAGAAGAGGGGCATGGAGCGCATCCAGGAGAAGGAAGGGATGGGGAGGTGGGGGGTGGGGTTGTGGTGGGGACAGGCTGGGGTAGGATGGATGATGCCTCGAACAGACAGGGGGACCCTCGCAGTGAGAGAGGCAGACAGGAATGTAGGTCAGCGGTATGGAGAGGAGAGAAGGAGAGGGGGATTTGGAGAAAGACATAAAAAGGAAGAGAGAGCAAAAGTAAGTGGAATAGAACAAAGGATGGAGAGAGACAGAGGGAGAAAGTAGAGAGAGAGAGGTGAGAGGTGTAGAGACTGACCTTGAAAAGTTTGAGAGCCTCGGTCTGTAAAGCTTCAGAGGGCAGAGTGGTGAGAGGGGAGCGCAGTCCCTCCTTACTGAAGCACAAGGCCTCGCTCTTCCACAACACTGAGTCTGGGAAAGAGAAGGAGAAACACACACACGCACACACACACATATGCACGCACACCCAGAAAAACAGAAAGATTGGGTTTCAAAACTCAGTGACCCAACAGCTGACAAACATTCACACATGCCGGTCTTAAACACTGTCTGCAGTCTGGATTAAGGCTTTAAGTTGTCCTGGATCAAAATAACATGTAACATGCTACTGACTAAATTTGTATCCAGCTGTACAGGGACTTTGAAAAGCCTGATCCATCTACTGAAGTAGGTTTTACAAAACCTGAAGATCTGAAGATGCAGTGTTGGGGGCAACACATTAGGAGAATTCAGACCAAAGGTTTAAAAAGAAAGTGAAAATCTTGTGGCATCTCATGCAGACAATATGCTTCTAATTGAAAAAACACAATCCAAGTATGCTTGATACAAATGAGACTTGCTTACTGTTTTAAAAACAAAACAATAGTCTTGCATTGCACTATAAAACAATAATTGACAACAGCACAAGCCATATTGCTGCAGCATGTTTTCAAAGTGTATAACACGAAAATACTCTAACGAGTCACTTTTAATAAAGAGTAACTTTGTAACATGACTGGTTACTTTTTAATTAAGTGATGAAATAAAGTAACTAATTACTTTTTAAAGTAACTTTCCACAAGACTGTGCATCTTTGTATTTACATTTCCAAAGTGAAGACACTTTGGAAAAACTGTGCCAAGTGAATTCAGGTCAAATGTATTTTTAAAGCACTTCTAACAAAAACAGGTCAATCACATTGCTTTAAATAAAAGTAAGATTGAACAAACGCATCACAAATGGCTGATCAGGATATTGCCGATGCTTGCTTGCTGAAGAATAAGGATTCTCACCTGGGTCTCCCTCTGCGTCCAGGAGTTTCCCAATGAGCTGCTCATACTCTGTTCCCACCTTGAAGTTTGCACTGCTGCCTGCTGCCACAGTCAGGTGGTACAGCCATGTGTCCTGTGTAGAAGAACAGAACACATTAATGTATTAACTGAAATGAGTAGCCTGAGATGTTGTTTTCCACTAAAAGGCTTTGGGACAGATATAAAAACAAGGAGAAGAAGCAATAATTGCACAGTGCAGAGTTTCAGAGACTTCCTTACTGGTACTTGATACTAAAATGACTTTCAAATAATACCATGATAAAAATCCATCTGGCACCTAGTAGACAAAAAAACCCACAAAAGGTATTTGCAAATGCAGTTTGGTCCAGCTTTGGATCAAGTACCTTAAGATGAATGTAGGAACCCACACATGAATATATTGCCTTTTCACTAGGGATAGGATGATATGCTTATCCCATGATACGATTCAATACAACCATGAAACAATGTAATAAATAAAAGTTCAATGACAACAAAGTCTGACTGTGCAGAATTATGTTTATTTCTGAGCCACAAATCAAAGCAATGGCATTGTCTTGCTAGAATGTAACCAATTTAAAAATGTCATTACAAAGTGCAAATAATATAATTTGGATGGAGAGCTTGTGAAAATATGATGGTCAAGCCGTCTCATTTACGATTACTACAGCAGAATAAAATGGAACTAATATTTTGATTCATTTTTCTGCCCCACGATACGTATAATCACATTTTTGAATTGCGATATATTGAATTTTTATATATCCTCCCATCCCTACTACTCCTTCCCTAACTAACCATTTATTTCACCACTCTTTATTCCAGTACCTTCTCCTGCTTGGTGCCGATGAGCAGGTACGTGGGGCTCTGCTCCCTGGGCTGGACCACCAGGGTGCAGTGGGAGGAGAGGAAGCCTCGACTCCCCGCCTCATAGTCCTCGTCTGAATCACAGGAGCGGTCCACCTCCTGTACCGAGGCCTCCCGCACCCGCAGCTGGCCCAGAGGGAACTGCACCAGGACAATACATAGTGTCAGGTTTGTTCTTATCACATAAAACCATACTGTCTACAGTCTAAAAAAACGTTCATTTGTTTGTCAAATGTAGTACTCTACACTGATTAAGACAACTGCTTAGAAGTACTATTTGCAAATACTCTTTAACCAAGGTCTGATTAATAACTAACAACTGACAGACAAAATGAAAAGAAGGTGAGGGCATGTTTAGGTAGGGAGAGGCTTGCTGTGTGAACCTTGTCTTCCTGGTTACGGTAGTAGTAGAAGACTTTGCCGACCAAAGAACACCACACCAGCTTGGAGTGTCCATGTTTGACCTGAAACAGAGAGAGGATTGGAGAGAAAGTGTGAGAGAGGCTGCAAGACAAACCCCAACACTGTCTGTGTGTATAAAGGACTATTTTTCTGTATTCCCCTTTTATACTCAAGCAAAATCTTCTTTCTTGTGTGACAGAAATCTATAATTTCCAAATCTGACCAGCAGATGTCCCAGGAGTCTACGGGTAGGTGTGCAAATCATGAACGCCCCCCTCCAGTGACCTCATTGACAATTTGAAAATTTAAACTGGCAGTGAGAGCAAATCATTGGTTTCTAAGGCAAAGCAGAAGTTTGAAGACAACTGAAAACAGCACAGCCGTCCATCTCCACTCTGATTCCCCTGCTGCACCTCTGAACTCCTGAATAATACATACATCACTTTTTGAAACAGACGTCTTTTAAAGAGGTTTCGAAATATGAATGGAGCGATGATGTCACTTTAGGAGGCCAGCTGTGCATCCCTTAAACAGGGTCACCGAGGTGAACTGCGCAGAACAGCCCTGTCTGAGCACTGATCACGTCATAAACAGTAGATCAAAGCCAACGGGCCAGAAGGGGAAGTCCATCATCACTAAGCAAGAGGCTGTCAGTCATCTATCAGACCCGTCACACACACCCATCTGATGGTAAAGGGTCTCCAAGCCCCTGTCTTAACCTTACTAACAGACAGGCCTCAGTATGGAAAAGCAGGGAGAGAGCCAGATGGGGGTGGAAGGGGAGCGAGGGGCGACTGGCTCTCTAAGCATTCCAGCAGCCCCGGCCTTATAGCCGTGTCCCAACGTGAAGGAGGTCTCCAAGAATCCGCCTGAGAGCTCTCTGTCCAGCCCTCCCCGCCCCAACGACAGACACTTCTATAGCCACTTGAATGAGGAGGTTAAACCTTCCTCTCTGCCTGAAAATGAGATATTTCTGGCATGCTGTTTGGAAAGAAAGCCTGGCTAATCCATACCTCTGGCAGTCAGGCAATGGAGGTAGTACAGATTCATAGAAACTTTGAATTATTTATCGACAAAACCTAATAAAACAATATAGTACAATCCAAAGAAAATTCAAACAATTGCACATAACTAAAAATAGTTTCATATCTCTACATATTTGCAATCAGGATGCCCATTCAGAGTGGCCAAATCACAAAGAGTACTAACTATAATGATATGATATCATGACCTGTGACCCCTGACCTTCGTGAGCCAGCCTCTCACGGTGGGCTTGGCGGTGGTCTCCACGGTAACGGGGCTGCTGGCCTGGACTTTGAGTATGTTCTGCAGAACCCTGATCCACTCCTCCAGGATGTTGGGTGAGTCGGCGGTCAGGTAGAAAGTCTTCTTCTCTGTAATCAACTGATTAGAAGAGAAGAGAAATATGGGAAAAATGCAAAGCCAAGCCGACTGATAGCATCATCGTGTCGGAGGAGATCAGAATCAGCTGCCAAAGAGCCAGGAAAACATTCCAAGGCAATGCTATACCTGATGTCATCTTAAGCCGCTTCTCTGGTATGCAAAGCTCCGCTGTGACACTATGCTATAAGAAGAGTATTGGTATGTGTGTGTGTGTCTGTGTGTGTGTGTGTGTGTGTGTGAGTGTGTTTGTGTAGCTGCATTTACCCTCTCATTGTTAATGGAATAGAGGTTTTATTATGTTTTCTCTGTCACAGTCTTACAGATTACAGGTCTATAAAAGGGTCCTAACTACTATTAAAATTCTGCCAATTTTCTGCAGTAGAAGGAGAAGAAGAGTTGAGTCCAGTGTCAACCATTTAAAATGTGTGTACCACTCACTTGAAATGTCTGTGCTCCTTCTCCTCGTGCGATACGGCAGGACGAGTTCAGCTCCATCTGGCCCTGAGGTTTCCGGATCACGTCACTCTGAGGACACACACACACACACACACACACACACACACACTTCAATACAATAATCCAGTCAGAAACTTTCTGGGAGCTGCCTGATATCATTAGAGCTTTTTGCATCTAGTCGTACAACATTGGCAGTTACAAGGTGTTTGGACAGTGCTCGTGCCTTCAGCTGCAGCCACACACATATGAACACACCGAATTCAGAAATATTCGTGCAATGTTTTCGATGGAAACAACGAATCCTTAGAAGGAAGCGGGCGGGCCAGTTGACAGCGGGGCAGACTCACAGGAGATTTGTAGTAGAGGATCTCTCCGTTCCTCAGTATGAACCAGCGGCGCTTCCAGGCCTTCACCTGGCTGCCCATCTTCAGCAGGTAGCCAGACTTCTCCAGCATCTCCTGTAGACACACAGCACAGGACCTCAAGTCAACACAACTGGTCTAAATGCACAATAATTAATACATGTCTAATACTGAATTCAATGTCTAAAAAATTCACTATCACCTTGTTTTTCTTTTTGTTTCTTTTGAGGGGATTTTTTTAAGAAGTCCCTTGGGATTGTTTTAATCTCACCTATACAACTCTTCTTTTTGTGTATTATGACTTTGATTTCATACAGTAGAAGCTAGAATGCCTCCCCATTCTGTATTTATGTTGCATTATGGCTCTGCAATTTTCTTTTAAATAATAAATAAATTAAATAACTACTCATGCTGTGTAGCAAATGGTTAGCACTGAAAATGAATATGAGTCCTATTTAACCTATTTCTATGACTTCTGTATTATCTAGATTTGTATTTTATCTTTAGTGTTGTGTTGATTTGAACTGGCAAGTCATATTGGGTCATCAACCACATGTGAATATTTTCTGGCAGACAGTGGGTCAGTTCACTATCCATCTTGATGGGAAAATTATACAGTGGAGGCAACAGCCCAAGGTCTACACTAATAGAAAGGAAGGCTCTACTCACAGGCCCAGTGCTCTCGCAGGAGTAGGAGGAGGTCCGCTGGACTTTGTGTTCAGGCTCAGAGTAGTCACTGTCCAGGGAATAGGCGTCTGGAGGAATGGCATAGTCACTCTCTGAGCTGATGGAGGACATGGACACACCTGGAGCACAGCGGAGTAACAGGGAAAACAGGAGATGACACATAAACAAGGTAAGAAGTAAGTAAGTAAGTAAGTAATTTATTTTTCAAAGTGTCATGCACCAAAAGGTGCCCAGCCCGCATGGGCTTACAAGACACTACAAACATAACAAAAAGAGCAATAACATAGTGAGCGCGAAAGAATAAATACAATACACCTCCATACATGTCAAACAATGTCAAACCAAATATGAGCACAGTCCTCTCCTTAGACATTACAGCTATAAAACATAACCTAGGCACATCTGAGGCACAAACTGTGCCTCCAACACATCAAACAAAAAGCGCCCCCCTATGCTGTTGGTAGGCATTTAACACAAACTGAGCTAGGTGAAACACTTTGTCTGTAAACAGGTACTGAAGTCTACATTCATCAGACATAGAAAACAAATCAGGACATCCTGCAGATATTTTACAGAAAAGCCTATATCTAAGATTATGATATAACGGACAGTAGAACAAAAAGTGCATTTCATTTTCAACCTCTCCCAGATCACAGAGGTGACATTTTCTATTCTCCTCTGGAATTGAGTGGAAGCGTGGTAAGAAAGAGTTTGTAGAGGTGGTGCTAAGGGGGAAAAAACACTGGGAAACAAAACACATCAAATGGTCTGACTTTTACTTTTTGATTGTGGGCCAGCAGGCAACAGGTGGTTGAAGACAGAGAGCTGTTCGCTGTTAAAGGAAAAATCCACTCTCGGATATTCTTACACTGTTAGATATAATAAATCTGTGATGTTCAATGCATTCCAGGAGTTATTTTGTGTCAGTGTTGAATGTCAGTGTAGCCACTGAAGTGAAGTGTTGTAATTTACTTTGTTGGTTTACTCACTTTCCCTCTACCTGCCTTGTCTATTTCTACATTTCCCAGAACTTTCTTTATTCAAAACGCAACACATCTTGTGGCTGCATTGTGGCTGCATTACATTACGGTCCATTAGGTTATTAAATTGGTCTTCCTACCTCTTCAGTGATGGATTTCTCCCTGTATGATTGTTGATGCAAAATGTTAAGTCTAGAAAGAAGCCCTTGCTCATTATGTCTGAGGGACTGACAGCAAAATCTGACATTGTTGATATTTTCGATAGCTGAAACGGCCGAAACTGCAATGGAACTCCATTGTAGCTGCACTGGAGATCAATCAATGTGATGTCACGTCAAGGTACATCGCCAATAGCTGATTTTTAACAGTGTTAAAGTGTTTCAGGGTTGATTTTTCCCTTTAATGCCACCTTTGGGCACACGTGGAGCTGATTCTGTTTCTGTTTCTGTTCTGCCTACATTGCAATCCTCACCTCTCTTGACGGCACGCGGGCTCCCTGGGATGCTGCCCTTCCTGTCAGGACTGAGGGTGGAGGTCCGCAAACTGGCCAGAGAGCTGCTGTCATCCTCCGACCCAGACTCATCATCAGGCAGAGGTACACTGCTGATCTGAGTGGCTTTCTAAAACACAAAAAAACACAGGGGGGGGGGGATGAGGTAAGGCAAAAAAAACCACATTTAAGTCATTTCAGTACAGGTGGAAATTGCGCTGACGCTTATAACACACAACTAACTCAGGGGAGGGGCGAACATGAGCACCATGAGCACACATTACACAACATATAGCATACTGCAATGCAAAATTTAGTTTACAGGCTGTGGTCAATATGAAGTACAGATTTCCCTTACCCCTTTCAGTGTTGTATACACAGGTACGTTGATATTCTTATAGATCAAGTGTGTGAATGGACCTGCTGCTGGATACTGGGGTAAGTTGGATCCTGCAACACACACATGCAAACATTTATTCAATTACAGATGCAAAAAATCAGACCGTTGCACTGCTTTTCAGTCCCTTGTAGTTATTAGCAGCAGGTATGCGGACTCCAGATGTACAAACTGGTGAAAAAAAAAAATGTCCACTACTCTTTCACACAAACAAAGTAAAGCTGGTTCATGGTACTTATTAAAGTGCAGTGTGCAGAATGTGTCAACAGCAGATGCTCCTAAGGCAAAGCCACAGGAGGAAACTGAACTGAAAGCAAACGATGACTTAATCCACAACAGAGGCTTGGCAGTCGATAAATTCAATATTCTGAGTGCTGTCAAGTCCCTCTGTCTACATCCTGACAAAATGGATGATGTCGGGACAGAAAGCATAGCGGTAATTACACCTTGGCCCCCATCCTTTCATCACAGCTGATTAAAAAGCAGCCTCTCCCTCTATTCTCCCCCTGTTCTTCCTTGGCTCTTTAAAAAGGGGGGGGGGGGGATCTTAAAAGCCTCCCAGAGAGGAGCCCACACCTGCACAGGTGTTCGGAGCCTCAGGTAAGAGGAAGTGACATCAAAGGCAGCAATGACAGATCCGAACCGACCACACTCACCCCCCACAGTAGTTTAAGCATCAGCTGAATGACATGTCACTTCACAGCACTGACTCATCTCCCACGCCCCGACCACCACACACACACACACACGCACGCACACACACACACACACACACACACACACACTCTGAGGGTTAGACACCAGTTAAAACATGAAAAAGAGCTATTCATTGTCTTCCTCATTGCATTATACAGAATTAAATTAAAATGTTTAGACTTAAAAAGGAACATGGTGAATGCCTCATTGTAACAGTGGGATTGTGTTTGTCAGTGAAAAGCGAGAGGATGGTTTCTTGTTTCTCCCTGCAGGACACTCACCTCGTCCGGGGCCCCTGGCTCCAGGACCGGCCTCTGATACTCTCATTCCTGACTTAGCCACAGCGTAGATACGACTCTCCTGCAGGGATTGACAAAGCCAAAAAGATTCCTCCAGACTGTCTTCACTTACACATTCATCAGAAAAACTCCTTATTAGATATTATATATTGATGTTTTGATCATGAGACCTTCAACGGGTAAATCTCAAATCTTTCAGTGTACCTGGCAAAGGCTGAAATTTGTTAATATATAATGATACTTTGTTTTAGCTTGATCAAAATGTATTTTTGAGCTTATCCAGTGTGTTCTGAAAGATTTTCATTAGACTTTTCTCATTCCATGTTTTCCTTCAGTTGAAGTGAAAACATGAAAATCACCAAAATTACAGTTAGTTAGTTACAAGGATTTCACTCGACGACAGCAACTGGGTAATTTGCCTCAGTAAATGTCTGTTGCCTTGGTATCCATCAGTTGAAATTTTGACAGTATGATTTTGACAGCATAAAGTAATACAGCCAGAACACATAAGTTGAGTTGATAACACTATTGGATCATTACCCAGGAAGGGAAGCGATGTAAGGGAGGAGTTGGTGGCTTCAGAACCTCGGGATCCAGCCGCTCCAGTTCTTCTGCCAGCCCCACAAAGGAGACTCCGTCATGGGATGGCTCCTCTAATCCCGGCCCCTCCACCACCCCCTCCATGCTGTCAGGTGGCCCATCATCAATGTCCGTCTCCTCCACGACCTGAGCGAAGGGCGAGGTGGCAGAGCCGCTGCTCTGGAGGGTGGAGGATGTGGAGGAGGGGGTCATGATGTCTATGTTAACGTTGAGGTGGTGCAGTCTGTCCAGGCTGGGCTGAGGCTGGCTGTAGTGCTTCTTGACCAGCTGGATGCTGTCCCTGGGGGTCAGCGGAGTCCGCACCTTGGGTAAAGTCATGCTGGTGCCTGACTGGTGAGCCAGAGGCTGGGGGAGAGTCAGGAAGGGGTGGTTGGTGGAGGGAGAGCGCGACAGGAGCGGGCTTTTGGGTGACATGCCAATCAGAGTGTCAGGGGTGCTGGGACTGTGGGCCATCTCGTACGCTGAGGACGAAGATGAGGAGGATGAGGACGAGTGAAGGCACTGGGAGCGGAACTTGCTGTTGAGTTCGTCGGAGGAGTTGTCCCGGTCGGAGCCCCCGGCCCGGCCCTCCGGCCTCTCCCTGGTGGGAGGCGCTGGGCCCAGCGGGAGCTCCGGACCGCTGCTGGACACCGGGCTGCTGGGACCCTCCCTGCCCCGACCCTGAGAGAGAGCATCGTGGGCCGCGAGGTCCACCTGGCAGATCCCTTTACTGGCCGCTTCAGCAGTCCTTTTCACATCTGCAAGGAGACAGAAGTATGGTTTCATTATTATTATTATATTATGTTTAATCCAGCCTCCACACCATGGAAGAAAATGATGTCCGGCGAGAGTGGATGGTGGTAATATTAGGAACAGTGTTGGGAAAGTAGTTGGTTAATTTACTTCATTAAAACATGCCAGAGCAATATGGCTTGTGCTGCCAAATGTGTTATCAATCATTGTTATAAAATGCAATGCAAGACTATTGCTCTGTTTGTGAAACAGTAAGCCAATCTCATTTATATCAAGCATACTTAGATTGTGATTTTTCAATTAGCAGCATGTTGCCTGGATGAGATGCAACATCTCATTGTAACTTTTATCGTCCTACTTTCTTTATTTGCGCTAACAAAAAATGAAACAATATGAAAGAAACATTTAAATAATCAAAAAACGAACATGTTAAGTTATTAGTCACCACAAAAAGTAATGTGAGTACTTATGCATTACAAAGTAACTGATCAGCCAACACTGATTAGGAATGGGCATAGTGACATTTTGGAAACAATGGGTGCATTTTGGTGAGGTTAACCATCCGGCTCAAAGTCTTTCCGTATTAGATGGCTCCGCCCTTACCAGTTCTGTCTGGTCATGTGATGGGCCATTTCCTAGCTTGAATTAAAGAACACACCCACTGCTTCAAAAGCTTCCCTTTACCCGTCCCAAAATAATATGAATAGGCAGCACACCTGTTGGTGAGGTCTTAATATTGGAGGCGGCCCCACGGGGACTCGGCTGTCTCCAGCTCTCATCCTGGGCAGGTGGTGTGCCGGGGCAGCTGGGAGGATACAGGGGGCTGCTGGGCACCAGGTGGGTATCCAGCAGCGGGGAGGTGGTGGGGGATCCACAGGATGCAGGTTTCTCTAGGAGAACTGGAGGAGAAAGAGAAAGCCAGCAACTCAACCTCTTTCCCACAAAAGTGCTGGAAATATATCATAATAAATGAATCCATGCCCAATCAATTGTTAAAAATACTATAAATACTGCAAATACTGATGCTTTTACCCAGAGCGACTTACAATGCGTGTAACAGTAGGATTTAAATTCCTATTGACAATATTATAATCAACCAATAGTATGTGCTATGATCAAACCAACAGTGCATAACAAAGACCAAAAGAAGACTAAAATTAAATCATACATAGACTAAGTTGACTTCCAATCTGGAGCCCTATTGATTACTCTACTGACTCTCTATTGACTACTCTGAAATGCTCGATAAAGACGAGCCCACAGTCCTCTAGTAGTTAATTAAAAATCACCTTGTAGTTTGTCCTGTAGCAACATGATCTGTTCAGTCTGCTTCAGGTTGGCCATTTTCAGCTGCTGGTTCTCTTGCTCCATCTACAACACAACACACAATATAAAATAAAACACAACTTAAAGACAGCAGGCACGCATATGCCACTACTATTGCAATAAACAACGTATAACTGCAGGTTTGGTGTTTTACTTTTTCTTTCTTTAACTGAACGTTGATATCATCGCTTCATGACTTTTTTGGAGAGAAATGTTTTTGTCTGACAACAGTAATATGTAAACAGTTATATATTACATGCCAACAATTGTTATCATAGATGACCAGGCATTTTAATATCTGTTTATATTCACTGTTTGACCACAAATCAACAAAATCTCTAGTTTGTTTCAGTGGGAACAGAATGTCTCTGAGCAGGGGGAAAGCTTTCCACAAGGCTCTTTCTTTAGTCAGGGGTTTAACTATACATGTCTGAGCTTACCTCTCTAAGCTTGAAGGTGACCCAGTCTTTAATCTTGGCAGCCTTCTCCTCAATGATTTTTGCCTCCTGGGCTCTGACTAAGATCTGTAGTCAAAGAAAACAGGGTTTGCAGATTATTACGACCTACATTTTATGAACATAAATGGGCATTTCTGTTCCTTATCCACTGGCTTCATACCTGTTTTTCCAGCTGCATCTCTAATCTCTTTATCACAGCATCTTTTTCTTGAACTTGGTTGGTCAGGTCCTGATACTTTCTATACAATGAGCTCTCCGATTCGCTGGTTTGTATGTTTGCAGATTTCAGCTTTTCTTCCATGACGTGGATCTGAAATGTATAATAAGATAAGTGAATGCAGGAGTGCAACCAGAAGATAGTAAATTTGCATGGTAGGTTCCAATTGTTCTGGAGAGGACAAAGCCAGGAAGAAAAAAACAAGGATACATTTCTAAGCTCTGACAAGAGAAAGCTTTCCAAGCCCTTGGGACTTTGTGGTTTTTAAAAAAAATGGCACCATCAAATTACCACCTTCAGAAAACACCTGGAACACCCAGTAATGACAGCAAATTAGTGATTAAACCCAACAGAACAAGACAAAGAGAATATGTGTGAAAGGTGTAGGGTTTCTTATCCCCAAAGCACAAAATAAATCCATTGACCCCTTATGTTAAGCCCTATAAAAGGCTAGCTCCCCCTTAGCTGTTAGGTGTCCACTAAGAAACACAATATCCAACTGAATGTGTGCAGGACTGATGTTCCATAGTAATTGAACTTTATTGATCCCATCTTTGGGATTCATTTATACATCAGTGAATGCATTGAATACTTTGCAATGAAAAAATGTAGAATATTCTGTTGAGGGAAAAGGTGACCATGGCCTATGGGAATGTGACAAAGATAAGTTGAAAACAATTAGGTTTAGTTAATTCTTTGTTTCTCTTTTTTCAGTTTAGAAAGTGGAGTGAAAGGATGTCTAGTTGGGATAATACATTACATAATATAAGTATGGTAGGTAGACACTTTTATCCAAAGTGGCTTACAGTGTCATGACAGCATGTATTTTTACATATATATATTTTTAAGATCTGTTTTTTTCTTGTATGCCCAGAACTAGATCCTGCGGTCAAAGGGTTGAATAAACTGCCGCTGTACCTGTTTCTCGGCACTCTCGGCCCGCTGGTCAGCCTCTGTCACCCTCTGCTCCAGCTCCTGCATCTGGGAGAGAGACAAAAGAGGTTACCATGGTTTCCAACACGGGTCAGCTGTCTCTGTATGGGGTACTAAGGGAAGTGGGTGGGGAGGGGAGGTTAGGGGTGGTCACGGGAAAATCCAGAGCTCCCAATGACTCCTTTGGGGTAGAGGTGGACTCCCCCGCCCGCCTCCACAATAGTTACATTTAATTAAAAAAACGCCTTCAGCTTCAAGGTCTGTCAGAGAGTGCTGCAGGTTCTGGCAAGACACATCCTGCAACCTGCCACAAAAGGCCCTGCTAGACAGACAGACCACCAAGCCAGAAGTCTGCCTGAGCTCACGCACACACACACACACACACATGGATGCACACACACACACACACTAATCCTACCTACAATAGCCCTCCCCCCTGGGAAGACATTTAAAAGGTGAATGTAGTGGGAATGTGGGAGGGAAACTTCATTTGAGCAACTTTGAGACCTGCGTTCAAGTACCAGAAAGCATTCCTAATCAAGAAAATCTTACTGCATCGAGTGTAGCAGTAACAAATGGTGGAGACAGCAAGTTGAAGGGCAACACGTGAACTCAGTAAGGAGGAAGGAGGGTCAAACATCAGCCAAGTGCAGAGAGAGAGAGAGAGGGAGAGAGAGAGAGAGCGGGACGAGAAGGATTATCTCCTGTGAGATCAGATGTTTTACCATTTCTCAAGGACCGGTACTTTAAGCACAGGGGCAAAGTAATGTAAACACAAAGCATAGAAGCAACAGAAAGCCCCTCTGGAGAAGCTGCACATCTTTCACACTACTAACCCCCGGCCAAATAATAGTGTGATGGAAGAGCACCAATAAACTCTGTGTGACTACTGTGTGTGCACATGCTTGCGTCACCTTTTGTGCAAGCATGCATACTCATGCTTTCAAAGGTAAACGCTGTCCATTCTGCAAGTATGCACACATGCGCATGTATGCTCACACACACACACAGCGCGTGCACATAAATACACACATACCTCCACACACTCGCACACACATACACACAGTTTGACACAGGATGCCCTTTCCCCTGAGTTCAGTGACCCAGTTGAAAGGAGAACAAACACACTAATGGATTCACTCTGCTTGAGGAAAGTATTTGAATTCCTCTCATCGTCTTTGTTTCCCTT
This sequence comes from Centroberyx affinis, assembly GCF_046629955.1. Classification (NCBI taxonomy): domain Eukaryota; kingdom Metazoa; phylum Chordata; class Actinopteri; order Beryciformes; family Berycidae; genus Centroberyx; species Centroberyx affinis. The sequence goes on from NW_027279798.1 coordinate 37,163, forward strand.
CCCTTTGTTTCTTTGTTTCAGTCTTTCTGTCTTTTCGCCGTCTCCATAAAGGCCGCCTGATTCCCAGAATCCACTCACACCGGTTGAACGCTGCCTGACGGCCAGATTAACACTCGCTAAAGCCAGGACGCATCGGCTGGGGGAGGTGTGGGCGGAGGTTGGTGGTTAGTGGTTGGATGAGTCCTCACCTCAAGGTCAAAAGCCTCCATCGTGAGTCAAAGGCATTACTGAGCTAAGCCAGAGGAGAGCAAACAGTATTTATCCTCCATTCAAGAAACAAAAATAGCAGTAAGCGAGCAAGCACTTTAGGTGAATTTACGTCAGAAGTCATAAAGCAGGACAGATGTGCTAACTGGTCATCAGACAGCCTAAAGAGCTGACACATCCCCTTTGGAGGAGAGGTCAGAGGTCAGGAGGTGGAGGTGGGGTTGGACCTTGAGTCACGGGATTGAGTTGTGAGACTGAGGCTGACACAGAGGCCTGCAGACTGACTGGAGGCCTGTATATGTAAAGTCCTGGCCAATATAGTCATAAATTAACTCCATTAAAGTAGGAGTGCTAATCTAGGGTCACAGCATTAAGTCTTTCAAGTCACTCTCATTCATACTGAGTTGAAAAGAAAAACTGCTGTGATATCAGCACTCTCGAAGCTTTTTTTCAGCCTTTGTTTATGCAGAGAACGGCTTTGCCATCGCAACTGGGGGTTAAGTGGCTTCCTCAAAGGCACTTTGTTGGCAGTGAGGTGAGGGAGGGGAGAACATTACATATTTACCTTCTCCGCCCTGATTTTCCCACCCAGTCTGACGATTCAAATGGGTGACCTTATGGTAACAAACTTGCTTCCATAACCTTTAGGCTACCGGTTATGAATACAGACCCTGCACACCAGAGCGCTGCCAGTAAGAGTCTCTCTCTCTGTCTGTCTGTCTCTGTGTCTCTTGGGCTTGTTTAGTTACTGCAGAGTCCAACAGGTGAGGCCTGAGTCGCTGAGCAGGCGTGGGACAACTATGTCAGCTATCCAGCATGTGTTCACAGACTAGCCTCTGCTGTTGGGAAGGCTGAAAATGGGGGGGGGGTCGTGTTTCATCAAGCCAAGTATTAGCAGCATGAGCCACTCCCTCAATGTATGCTTGTTATCCTAAAATGCAATTGAAGATTACAGAATGGTTATAGATTTTTGCATGGCGGGACAGGATAAATGTTGGCATGGCAGGACAAGAAATTAAAATGAGATGTCAAATATATGTTGAAATATCTTGAGTTTTACAGAATGCATTGCTTCGGTGTAAGAGTGTGAGAGTGCTGGTCTTCCCTGCTTTAGTGTGGAATCCAGAGGGACTGATAGGATCCAAGGAGGTAGACAGATAAGAGGAGAGCAGGCTAGAGACAGCAGATCATCTCCTCCCCAGACAGCTAATAGCTCTGTCACAGCTAGATATCTGTTTCCTCTGTCCTATCTCACTGCCAGGGACAAACCGACAGTGAGGAAAACTGGCGGCTGAAGTCAAAGGCTGCAGTTACACTTTTCATTTCAGTGTGATTTTTAAGATCTGATACTAAAGATCAGATTTTATGACATCACATCGCTGTCGATCATACTGCCATACTTGAAAATGTCTGCTAAGCATCTCTCGCGGCTGTATTTATTTAAATCTGGGTCCGCATTTCTTTTTTCCACTCTTCCTCTCCATCTCTTTACACTGCTCATGTGTGCATTGTGGCTGGATTGCGTCCAGACTAGAATAGAGTTTCAAGCGCAGTGCAATCCAGGCAATTTCCAAATCTAGATTTGAAAATCTTGACAGCAAAGCGGGCAAAATCTGTTTTTCTGCAACCTAGAGCTGTCGTTTAATGCGTTCTGACATTAGTGGATGTTAAAAGCTGCTTCGTAGCCGTAATTCATCCCAGTTGTACGCATCGGCAACACAGGTCACAAATTCCCTTTGACAAAGACAGTATTCAGTTTTTTTATGCGCTACTTTTAGATGGCAGAGAAGGCAGAAAAGGAGTAATCTGATAATAGTTTCACTGTGAAGTATCTGTTCCAAATTCACTCACTGTTCCACCTGCCCTTCTGACTTTAATCATTAACCCTTGTGATACAGAGCTGATGGTTAGTAATGACTCCAGCTCAATCATTAATGTTAAAACCCACTGGCCAAAAGGAGAGGAGAATGAAGAGATGAAGGAAAGAGAAATAAAGATACTGAGAGAGAAAGAGTAAAAGAGTGTGCAAAATGAGGACCACCAGCACTTTCTATCAAATACTAGCCTCCAGGTAAGCTGTGATGCCTTACTAACTTCATCTATTAAAGCCGCTATAATCATATTAAATCATCTAGAGACATGTAGATGAAGATGAGAGTATTTTAATCCCTCAGAGAGTTGAGAAAGGCATTGTGCAAAAGGTGCAACTCAATATAAGTAAGGTGTTCCTGCATCTATGTTCCTTCCTCTAAAACCTCCTGCCTGCCAACTCAAACGTTTTCCTCACAAAACCTCGCAAGAAAGCTAGCTCCTACCTACCTATCCCTCAGACTCCCAGGGTTAAATACAGGTCACAAAGCACCATATGCTCCGTCTCCGTCAACTCAAACTAGCTAAAAACCTTTGCACCAAAAACAGAGTGAAGTGGCTGGTCTATTAAAAAAAGCTGATCCAAACAAATCCTGCCATGAAAATAAATGTTTATACACACAAACCTGAACTCAGTGACCTTTCTGTAGACTTCCCCACTGAGCGATCCCACTGGCCCGAGTCAAACGATAGTGTGCCTGTCGCCCCTCAGGCCTTGTGAGGCTTATGGAGGAGATTAATCTAATTTGTCCAGTATTAGATTAGCCAAGTAATGAAATAGAAAACCTTGAAGTGGAGCACCACTCAATTTAAAAAATTCCTATATGTTATTTCTATAGTCTAGGACAGCCCAGTAAACCAGAGAGCTAGGACTCAAACTTTTGAGGTCAACCGGTATAAAGTCTGGAGCTGCTCAACAGTGAATAGAGGACTGATTCTGCAGGCCAACAGTTTGTTTGTTTGTTTGTTTGTTTGTGTTTTCATCCACAAATGAGCTCATTCTATAGTATAGTTGTCAGTTCTGCACCAGAAAATATATGTGCATCCCCAGGAAATCCCTCTAGGTGCTGCTCCACTTTTACGAACTTTCCCAGTTCCTTCTTTATGGAGCAGCTCCAGCTTTATACCCACTGACAACTGCTGATTGGGCTTTCCTAATCCATAGCAGTAACTTATACAAATTCTTGACCAGAGTGGTCTTCCCGTTAAACTCCACACAAGCAAGTGGGGCATCTCTCTCTCTCTCTCTCTCTCTCCCTCTCTCTCACTGACAGTCAGCCTCCAGAGATAAATGCCATGTCACAGGCAACCACGTCAACTTTTTTTTTTTTTTTTTTCATGTTTTTCCATACCAAAGTGGGTCAATGCGTAAAACACTCCTAACTTGGCAAGAGGGGAGATGAAGAGCGTGAAGCAGTCTTTCCAAACAGCAATAACATGACGGAATGGTAGTCACTCAGCACCCCTCCCCCCCCCGCCTCAGAAAAACACACTCAGCAGCACGGGCCTCCACTTACCCGCTCAGTGCTGCGTGTGTGTGTGTGGGTGTGTGGGTGTGTGTGGGTGGGTGTGTTTATGAGTGAGAGAGAGAGAGAGAAAGGGAGAGAGAAAGCGAGAGTGAGAGAATAATTAGTCCACTTTCAGAAAGTTTTAACTCCTTTTCTTCCTATTCTAGGCAACGTGGCCAAAATGAACATTTAACAATAATATGGACATTAAACAATATGTGTATAAGTGCGTGTACGTGTGTGTGTGTGTGTGTGTGTGTGTGTGTATGTGTGTGTGTGTGTGTTTATGAGGGAGAGAGAGAGAGAGAGAAAGAAAAAGAGAGTGGGAGAATAATTAGCCCACTTTCAGAAAGTTTGAACCTCTTCCAATTCTTCGCAGCATGGCCAAAATGAACATTTAACAATGTGCACAATGTTTATGTGTTTGCACTTGTGTATGCATGTGTGTGTGTGTGTGTGTGTGTTTGTGTGTGTGTGTGTGTGTTTGTGTGTGGGTGTATGGGTGAGTGTGAGAGTGAGAATGAGAGAGCGAGTAACTGTGTACTTGTGGATGAAAGTGAGAGTGTGCGAGAGAGAAATGGAGAGCAAGACTAGTGTGGGATGTGTGTGTGTGTGTGTGGGGGATGTGTGTGTGTGGGTGTGTGTGTGTGTGTGTGTGTGTAAGGGAGGAGCTGGAGGTCTGACAGAACCTGACAGAGGACACAGTAGGGAGTCGTCCTGCTCTTATCAGCCACAGCGTTATGTTTGGACTGTAAACATCCTGCTGACTGGCTGAAAGAACCACTCCAGCGCTCCAGAATTAGAGATGATACAGAAAGCAAACCACCATGACACTCCAAACAAAAGCACCTCTGAGATACTCACTCTCACACAACTATTTGGGTTTACTAGGTAATAAAGAACTTCCAGTTTCACAGCTACAAAGAAACCCTCCCAAAACTGTAGGAGAGGCAAGGCAGGAAACTACTCCTTCAGCCTACAGTGGATGATTTCATCCTCCTCTGCCTCCCTCCACTTGTATGAACATCTTGTTGTATTTTACCAGCAAATCTTTAGAACAGATTAGAACCTCCTGATGATGGTTGATTACCTTCCAAAGTGTCTGGTAGTTAGGCTTACCACAGCCAAAGAATTATCAACATTTGGCTGGTGGCGGGCGGTTATTTCCCACCCTGAGGCGAAGCACCAGGAGTGATGAGTAAATTGTTAAATATTCATTTTGGCTTAGAAATTGTAGCAAACCTCTGATGATACAGGATGAGTGGACCAAGTGTTTACCCAAAAAGCTGAGTAAAATCATCTCTCTTCGCATACACACACACACAAACACACCTGTATTCGATCTTATTCACATTCGTTAATTGCTTCCTTATGCATTAACATGTCTGACTGTTACGCCAAGGTCAGCGGAGCCAGAAAGCATCTAAAAAAAAAACACACAGCGGTACACCACAGGGAGAAGAGGATGGGGCAGAGTGAGCTACACAGTGTTTGGTCAGAATATCTGTCTGCATCTGTCATTCTGACACAGCAGTCATACAATTATCAAAGCAGATAACTGTCATAGCGGCGTGAAAAGTCTGGATCTGATTCTCGCAGTAGTAAAGCGGTTAAAAAAGCCACAGATACAGTTCAAGTTATTTATGCCAAATCAATGTCAGGTCAAATCATTAGGTCAAACATGTGACACAGAATAAGATGAACAAAATAGGAAAAGATCTCGTTCAGAACACACAGAAACTGATTTAATCCTATACATGCGGTAACTCTTAACGTACTGTATATCCTTCATATTCTGTATTTTTCTGAACCTGGCACCTTACTCGGTTCAAGTGTTTGAAGTTGAGCGTGCCACTTTCACTTTCAACCCCCTAACTTGTGCCATTTAGATGTAGTGGCTGTAGTCACCAGACTGTGACAGTAAAGAGAGAGCTGAGCTGACACAGAAAAGCTCTCGATTTACCGGTCAGTCTTTATTCTGACGCCTCAGCTATGATCACAAGCTCTGCGTTTTGACAAAAAATATGAGATCATGGATACAAATCGGGTTTCTGGAGGAAGAGGAAGTTGTAGGGGAAAAGGATGTCTGGGCCACTGCCACTGACCCAGATAAGTGTCAAGAGAATGGATGTACGTAACCCTACAGAGGGATGGATGGATTTAAAAGCTCTTAACTATTCTTTAAGCATTCATAAACCAGCCGTTCTTATGATAAATTCAACTAGAATGCACTAAAATTCTTATCATAAATCTCTGTGTGCAGTCCCCTGCAGTTTCCTACACTACCCACAATGCCTTTCTCTCTCTTACCTTCTCTGCCAACAGTTCTCGGATTTTCCCCGCTTGGAGACGGAACCTCAGTAGCTGCATCTCCAGGGCAACGCAGCGTTTCTGCCAATCCACGCTGGCCGTCCCGACGGCTCCCGCCCCGCCGCTCTCCAGCACGTCTGCCATGGCAAACTTTCAGAGCGCTGTCTCTGAACTCAGACTGGACCTAAAGACACGGCACAGAAAGCACAAGTCGAGTCAGCGCTGCGTGCTTTTGTTTGGTTTATCTGACTTGTGATGCGTTGCTGAGTTTGCTGTGATCTCATGAAGAGTGTAAATGACAGCCTTGCCTTCAATCTTTTTGTATACATATAATATACATGTTTCTATACACATAATAAAATGACAGTAGTGGAACCAAACAAATGACACGTGTCACTTTGAATAGGATATGCATATGCAAGCGATCATGTGATGGTATTTCCTCTAGCAGTCCGGCTTCTGGTTTCGTTTACAGCACAAGAGGAGGAAAAAATAGCGATTTAACCTCTGAAATGCTTCCGACTGACCACGCTTCCCATGACTCACCGAGGAAACGTGAGTAAAGCAAACACTCACGATGAGTTCACGATGACACATTTGAATAAAAGCTTCCTCTCACTTTCTCTGTCGCTCTGTGACACACAACTGCACAGACACATGCGTACACCCACTCTACAAACACATACAGTATATACACACATGCTCGCGCTTTCTTTCTGTAGCTGCGCTCACGTGAACACACAAAAATACACTAAAAACAGTTGAGAGAGAGAGAGCCAGAGAGAGATACCTTCCCTCCTTTGCATTTGCAGTCTCTCCCTCTCCACATGCCCACACACACTGAACAAAACCCCAGCAGGGAGGCTCTGTGTCAGTGGGGGAGTTGGGTTCATGCGTGCTGGCTCCCAGGCCTGCCAGCTACAAAGCAGGTCGGTGCTCTGCTTTTTAGCCAAATTACCTACTAACCCAATCCCTGGGTCTCTCCCCCACCCACAACTCCCTAGCCATGCAATCCCTTCTTAATTACAGGGCAGGAGTGAAACGGGATCCAGCGCGGCACAATAGTGTCTTTCTGCATGACAGTCCCATCACAGCTAGAGAGGGGGGCTGTGAGCTCGCCTAGGCAAAGAAAGGAGGAAAGAATGTGTGAGAATGAATGGGGCCGAGTGCTGAATGTGGGAAACTGCGGAGCTGAAGTTATTTTTACCTGAGAGGGATTGACTAGTGGCCATTTTTCTCTGGCCGGATACTCATTCACAAAGGTTCAGGCCCTATTGTGTGAACTCAATAAAAACCTGATTATCCTGAGATAAAAGTAGCCATAACAAGCAGCTTTGAGGTTATAACACATAACAGCCCAGTAATGATGTTGAGATGCCGATGTATGAATCTATACACTATGAAAATGGAAGATTTGTGAAGAAAATACGAAGTAACAATGCAACCAAATGAACTTCAAGTAAGTTTGGCCCTGACACAGAAAAGGGAAAACAGGCTTAAGTCAAACAACATCCAGACAGAAAGACAGACAGGCTCAGAGTAGAGCCAGACGCCGTCAGCAGAACAGCAGACGTTCAAAGTCCAGCGACTATAACTGCACCATGGCGCTCCCTACAATTAGCATGCTCATAAATACAGGCCTAGCAAACAAATTACAGAAGTCATGCATGTGGAGGTTTCGCCAGCCGACCGCTGCGCCCAGGCTGGACAGTCAAGGTCCAGCTCCGGACGTCTCCCTCTCTCTCTCTCTCTGGGGCAGACCGGGGGATATGAAGGCCAAGTGAAGGAAGACAGAGGCGGAGAAGAGGAAGAGGAGAAGTCAGCTGGGCCTCACCGGGGCAAGCCAGGACAGACAAGGCCAGGCTCTCCTCCGGGAGCTAAAACAGCTGGGTGCAAACAAGCCATTTGCTGGTTAAACACTCTCAGCACCGCTATGCTAATTCTCCCCGGAACAATTCCTTTAACACTCCCAGGTTGTTGAACATGGGGGGGGGGTGTTACAGCCCACGCCAACCGGTACCAGGAACCCAAGTTGGGTTAGACTTTCTACTGAGGTGGAGGAGGAGGAAGGAAGGAAGGAAGGAAGGCAGGCAACCAGTGTTTACAAATAGTCACATCTCTTCCTCGCTCCCTGAATCTAATAAAAATGTGCACACGTATAAAAAAAAGCCCCACAAAGCTAGCCTGTCAAAAATGAGGTCATTCTGCACTGTGTGTGTGTGTGTGTGTGTGTGGGAGTAATGCAGCCCGACCTTTAGCTTTTGTTACAGCTGAGATATAAACCGGAGTCATTTTCTCCACTTGCATGAGCGTAACCCTCCATTGTGGGACGGTTTATAGAAGCGCAGAAGACAATTTTCCAGTGAGGCTACTGTTATATGTGAACTAATGAGTACTATTCTCTTCTACAGTATCTTCTACAGTATCTGGCACATGCCAATGTTGGAAAGATTCAGGTGGACGGAAAAAGCCGAAACAACAAACACAAGTTTTTCAGCGTCTGCACGGTAGATCCATGTTTAGTAACACTCGGGCCACCCAGGGCGGGCCACACCGGGACAGGCTGGCGGGGGGGGGGGGGGGTTGAGAGAGCTGGAGAGCCCAGTATGGTGACTCCTCTCCTGGCTACAGACAGACAAGGAGGCCCTGGGAGCTTCTCTACTTCCATCTAACTGGGAGACCTTGGACGCAGACGGGGCCAGAGAAAACACTGGGGAAGACAAGTCAATGGAAACCCCACCACAAGGATCCCAGCAGGATACTTTCTACAGCTACAAGTTCCACTGAAAGAGGCTGCCATCGCCGTCAACCGCTTTCCATTGACTACACTGACAGTTATACTGTATTATTCGTCTGACTGAGTGAGATTTGATATCCAGAGGAGTTTTTGCTCAAGATGTGGAAGCTATCACCGATTGTAATAAAATTGTTTGGACGGTTAAAGCGTGTGATGTTTCTTTCTAGCTGTTGCAACACTTGATGACTCTGACTGCACCTTTTCCCCCTCAGCTCAGTAAAGCGGGGTTGAGAGTGTGTGTTTGCTGCTCTTTAGAGGACGCAGGGAGCAAAAGTAGAAGTCTCCAGTTGGTCATTCCATTGACTAGAGCCTCCTTAATCACCGCATATTCAAACACACACTCCCTGGCCAGCCGTAAGTCTTCAGAGCTTGCTTACGCGAGCACAGACACACACACACACAGATGCAGAGGCACACACACAGATTGGAAACAGACACGCACGGACACAAACTCGCACTGACACACACACACACACACACACACACACACACACTGCTGAGCATGCAGCTGCGGTGATGTAAGTGATTAGGTGGTTCAGTGATATCATCCCCACCAGACATTTCAAATCCCCGCTGTTGTTGTCTCTGCAGAGATCCAACTGGCTTCCCCAGATTTTGGCATCTCCCCCAAAACGACTCCCATCAGGCAGCACAGGAGCATGTGTGTAAAATCTGGGTCACCCGCCGCAAATTCGTGTCAGCGTGGCCGATCTCTGTGTGTACGAAACGAGACAAAGACAAATGAACAGAGAGCATGAGGAGTCGTGCGGGGTGCGCTAAGTATTCTCTTATCTTCTCCTGCGTGGCCCCATCTGTTTAGCACAGGAGACCTCTCTCTCTCTCTCTCTCTCTCTCTCTCTCTCTCCCTCTGTCGCTCTCTCTCTGTCTCTCTCTCTGTCTCTCTCTCTCTCTCTCTCTCTCTCTCTCTCTCTCTCTGTCTCTCTGGACTCCCGCCCCGTCAAGTCGGCTTCACACTTGTGTTTAAATTAGTGCCGCACTATTTTGGTCCCATTTTACAGCTACAGTTGGGAACTGTTCCTATAAATAAAGACAAAGGGGAAAAGTCTTCAATGTTCGCTGTCATCCAGTTAAGTATTCCTTAACCCTTGACCCTATTCTTGGAAATGGAGAGGTTTATGCAGAATGTTTAAAAACTTCATAAATAACTAAAAGCAGAGGCCTGGTGTAAAGCTGCAGTATGTACCCTGCTTTTTATTGTTACCTCGTAATAACACAGATTCAAAGGAAAGTTTAACACAAGACTGGAAGACTCCAGAAGACTGGAAGACATCATCCTGTTTTTCTACGACTTGAATATACCTCACCTCCATCTTCCTCCCATTAATCATCTTGCCTATCCTGTCTTACTCATCCTCCTCCTCCCTTTCCTCCCTCCCTCACATCCTCATCTTCTACTTTCCCTCTCCTCCTCCAACACCTCTCCACCCTCCTCCTCCTCCTCCACTTCTCCTCTCGCCTCCTCCAACACCTCTCCTCGCATTCCCTCCCCCTCCCCCCTCCGCCTCCTCTTCTTCCCCTACCTTCTTCAGCCAGCAAGGGAAGCCTAACTCTCCCAGCGCAGGTTAATGACAGGCCTCGGTAAACTGACCACACTCATTATCAGTCTCAGCCGTAAATACAGGCCCTGACATTCCTCCGTACTGAGGTGTAAACATCTATCTCCGCAGCACTCCTGTCCTGTCCGCCACACAGACACTACAGTAAAGTCTGGGCTCTCAGGGGGGGAAAACAGGGTGAGTTACAGTGAGAGACGTCCCTAACCATACAGTGTGGGACAGAATATATATCCTCTGTCCATATATCAGCCTGGGAAGGTGTTTAAATAACAGCTATGGCTATACTGCAGGAGTCAAATTGAGTTATGGAGCAGTATGGACAGTCTGTGTATCTGGACAGGGATCCTGAGTAAATCCTACTCAGGATCCCTGTCCAGATACACAAATGGCTTTGATAACGCATGGGTGCACTCTTTACAACACACATACATGCACACATACATGCACACACAGGCTATTTCTCCCTAAAGGTCATGCAAATATAATTAAGCACAGAGGTTTTTCTTGCTTCACGTGTAGAAAGTCTTAATATAGCCTTTATAAATGTTATTAGAAGCGCTGCAAGGGCAAGTAGTGGCCAAGATTTTGTCCAAAAAAGGCCACAAGGAACAGGTGTGCCAGACAGGCGCTGGTTAAGTAGAAAAGTAGCAACCATAAAACCGTCGGTCAGCAGAAAGTTCAACCACACATCAGACATATCTCAAAATACGCAGTTGCCGTTGCGCCTCCTCAGGTTATTGTCCCAAACCGGCAACCGCATCTTAGTTTAGTTTAGTCCCGGCATGTGCATTTAAAATCAGTCATCCAACAGAGGACTTCCAAAGAGATAAGTCAGTGTTCCTGGTTCAAGCGGAGCCCTCCACATACTTTACCTTGTGACTCTGTTGTCTCTCCCCCTCAGTCGGCTTTCTCCGCTCACGTACACCTTCCCCGGTAATTCGCGGTCCGACTCATAACTTCTGCATTCGCTCGACTTGCCGTTCACTGCCGCTCATTCATTTCTTTTGACTTTTTTTTCTCGCATGCCTCTGCTGTCGTCCCTCCCGCTGCCCTTCTGTGTTTCTTTGGAGCGGAGAGTTCAGTGGGACGTTGCCGCTGCAGAGCCCCATTCAACAGACTCATCCCATATTCCTTTAAAGGGCCCAATGCAGGATCAAATTTCTCCAGGAGTCAGGCCCCCTTGTGTGCAGGAGCTGCTCAGGATATTGCATTATGGCTCGGCTTGGGCTTTCCCTCTCAGGATGTAAACACAATCTTCTGAAGATTTCTTTGAGTTGAAAGCATAAGCCTGATGCCCCGCGGTAGACCATAGGGATAGCCTATATATTTTATAACACATTGGATAAGTTAAATAATTGCTTGCAATCTATGCAGTACCTTTCATTTAAACTCCAAGGGCCACCGTGAGTGAGCAGAGAAAAGTATTTCACTCCAAGTTTTAGGTTTTAAGTAGCCTCATTATGTTTGTTCATTGGGAATGGCTTACAGGCTCCCCAGACTTTTACTGGAATCAAAAGTTGTGGTGGTGCTGTGGGAGTTTGCAACTGTTAATGAATCATTATCTGGGCAGTAAAAAATTTGTGAGGGGATAATTTGGAAAGGTTTAAGGCTTTTAGCAACAAAATGCAAGTGCGCTCAGGCCTCGGATTCCCTCCAGAGCTTCGGCCTTCACTCCTCTAACCCTCACAAGGATTCACTCAACTTAAAATGTCAGAAATAGTTCACAGTCAAGCTGCTTTAATCAGCAGGATGGTTTAGAAACAAATGGGGCCCAATGAAAGAGTCAGTCTTGTGGCCCTGGTGGGGAGATCGGTTTCCTCTCTGTAGTCCTTGCACATCTCCATCTGGAACATTTTATAATGTCTGTCTGAGCATTTACATTGTTGCGTGATACACCCAAATAAATAATTCACAACTTTAGTACCAGAGATTAAGTCATACAACAGACACCAGCAGTGCAACAGAGTCTTAGTGACAAAAACCCAGAACATTTTTTAATCAAAATGTAATACGGTCTCAAATAGAGCTGCTGCAAGAAGTCTGTGTGTTAATGTAACAAGCATGCAGCGGTGTGACACACCCTTCTGTGTCCAGTGAAGGATATATTTTGTCCATACACATAACACGCAAATACAGTATGCATGCATACAGAGAGAGAGAGAGAGAGAGAGAGAGAGAGAGAGAGAACACACAAATCACAAATAACCACAAGTATTCCTCAACTGCTGGTCAAAGCAAAATGTGGACGGGCATTACATGGAAATTAGATCACATGCTCACATAAAAACACTTAAGCAACGCAAAACGCTCAGTACACCCCCCCTCCATAGGGCCTCTGTGTATTTCTATATGTAGGCTATACAGGCTTCTCAGTGTGCCTGCTCTCTGCTAATGTGCCCTGCTCTATTTTATTCTAAACACTATTATGTTTCCCTCAGCACCTTGTCATGCTCTGTCCCTGTCCGAGTCCTAGTTCCAGTTTCAGTCCCAGTCCCAGTCCATGCAGTACTGGGATGTTAGCTCTGCTTTTCCTGTCACATAAGCAGCTGCAGTCTTTTGAAGCCAGATCAGGATCAAATAGTATTTGGAAATAATTCTTTGCCTTTGTTATAGGATGCTTGGGCTACCAGAAGAGTGGGGAATGCCACTGAGGACAATACAACAAGTGCCAGAGATATTTGAAAGTCAGTGTAGAATACTTTTGTGATTTACACAGCAAATTTTCCAGTGTTAAGTGTTGATTTATCAATGACAATTATTTTGAGTTGACCAGTGTTGATTGGAGAGTTGTTTGTCTACTCAAAGATCTGATCTGAGTGTTCAAAACTATCAAAAGTCTTAAATCAACTCTGGGTTGATTTAATTACTAATTAATCATTATGGGTGTGGACTTATGGAAACACTGGCATAGAGTTTAATTTTACACCCCCATAGTTAACACTAATGACTTTGCTGTTTATGTGACACTGTCTGGATATTTCTGATGTGATTAACCCCACCCACCTGGCACTCTGAGTGGGTTAAACAAACGTTATAGGAACTACTTCCAAACACTATTTGGACTTGGTCAGGTTGGGCTGAGTTTACAGCAGGCATTCAGAGCTATAGCTATCCAGGCTGAGGCTCTGCCTTGTGTTGCACAATAAGTCAGTGCCTCATTGCTCTCAGTCAAAACAACTGGTGTCAGGCTTACATGGTTTACATGCCTACTCCCGGGCAGAGCTGCCAATGCAATGAGGAGGGGGGACAGGACAGTGAAGAAGGGGCATAGAGACGGTTTCACCAAGTCTTCGTAGGTTAACGTGTGTGCTATATCCATTTAACCAAGTCAAGATCTGTGTGATGACCCTGACTGTGACTGGGGTCTTTGAGCAGAGTTGGTAGACCTGAGTGAACCGGTTTACACTGATGGAAGACTTGAGATGAAGTGCTGAATGACAGTGTTTGATACTGCGCCTGTCTTGCCAAAATAGCTGTTGGTTTCTTCAGGTGCGCAGGTTCACATGAATAATACAACATTAGACGACAGAGGAACCCGCACACTGAAATGTCTACTGTTATTATTCTTCACTATTTTGTCATAATTTTTTTTTTTAATGAAATTCATTATCGTAGAAATTCCCAATTCAACTTCTTTCGTATAAAACAGGCTTAATCCAAGTCTGTGAAACCAGCCTTGGTGTCCTATGTGTTCCAGCAGGACTATGATGATAAACTAGACCTTGATGACACACATATAGTCCATCAGCCATAAGTCTTCTTCAGTGGTGGGAGTCAGACTATGGGGCACACAGACAGTAGGTCAAATGACGTGCGGGTTTGTCAGGACTGTTTAGTTTTAGAAGTTCCACGGGCCACAATAGAGTAAGGAAAATCTGCTTTCAGTTTTCATACATCTCATGTCCAAATGGAACTGACTACAGGAAAATCTCAACGTAGACTCAGTCATTCCACTCTCACATTTTAGAGCCGTAATTTGCGTGAATACAGCAGTTGGGAGCTCTTGTTTTTATAATGACTTTGCTTGCATTTTGCAGCGTTATGCTTTTATTTGAGCAGCGTTCCTGTTTTGTAATGCATCCTTCTTTATCATTCTGAATTCTTGTATTTTGCATATTTCAGTACTTCAACAACAACAGCGCTTTATTTGGCCTTGTATACAGGGGACATCTGTAAAGAGTGCTCCGCTCTCAGAGTGTTGCCCATATAAATAAAGGTTACTCAATTCAGTTGTCAAAGGTCAATTGACTGGCTGCAGTGCTATTGACCGTCTCCTACAAAGACACTGGCATTGGTTAGATACTCCGCTGTAGCTGCTGTTAGGACTTGGCCACTTGTCTTGTCCACACAACAGCATTGAGGCTGAGCGTTGCCCCTTTTTCACATGTTGACTGGTTATTTAACTACTGTGGATTTTGTTAGGCTAACAAATAGGTCTCCTTTTCCCTCTCTGATGTCCTTTGAGCATTTTATTGCCATTTGGCCAGCCGCGCTGGAACCACAGAGGGAGTGGAGCATGATGGAAACTCCATATAAAAAGAAAATAAACCAAACTCACTTTAACAGCAACAACGTGAGAGAGGACAGCGCTGGGGATGAGAGATGCAAAGGATAACAGATTTGACACAGGGGGAGTCGGTGGACATACATTATGAGTTTTTATGGCGGAAAAAACTACTCACCATTTCATTTTTCTCCCCCTGTGATAACAAGACCGTTAACTCCTCTCTCCTTTGCCTCTTTCCCCCCTCTCTCTTTCTTTTCAACGGTGTGTTTCCTCTTGCTCGGTGTGTGGTCTGCTTGATGAGCTGCAGTATGAGCTGATGTTAACAAAGGCTAAAGTTGCAGGTAGGGGTCATCTCTCCTTTGGCCACCGCTGGGAGAGAAAATAGTAGAAACCCTTCCAGTTTTTACACAAAAACTCCTCAACGTGTGACTCAATATTGGGCATGTGTAACAGGCATTAAGGCAGGGGTTTGAGCTGGCGTTGTACACATTGTCAACATCATCTGCACTTAAGAGCTATTGGAAAATGAGGCTGGTGAGTGAGATGTAAGCCAGTGCCTGGTGACAGTGGCTTTGGAGGCAGACAGTGTGAGTGTGGTCAGACAATGATCCTTAAATCACAGGTCCAAGGATTGATGACTGTTTATCCACTTCACAATAACACTCATTTCACAAAGCTCCACGTGTGATTGTATGTGTGTGTGACAGTGTGTGCATGCGTGTGTGTGTGTGTGTCTACAAAGCAAGCAAGCACGCGTGAGTGAGTGTGTACATAAGCGCGTGTGTTTGAACATGAGCTTATCCATGTCAGTGCGTATGAGTGTGTGTGCATGCATGCGTGTCTTCTCCCAACCAGCTCGATGAAACAGTGTAAAGATTTAAATTGCGATGCAGAATCCCGCGGTCATGCTTTGTGGAGAGAGATTTACTATAGGTGATCCAGCCAAAATGTTTACAATCAGTTGGGGTGCAAATCACAGCCAATCCGCAAACCGCCACACCACAATTGTTGAATATAGTTTTCCACCCTGACTAAAGCTGTGAAACTCGCCACGTTCACGTCCCGCGGTCATGAATTCACAGTTATACTGAGCATTTCACTCTGACAACACCTTCTGTCGTTTATGATTTTTTTTTAGCGTACTCCATCACCTTATTACATTATGCAATTAGGTATTTCATTTCCCTCTGAGAAAACATACACATTTCACCAGAGGGAGGGGTTCAGTGTCTTGCTCAAAGACTCTTTGACAATGGTAGAGGTAGCTGTTGCTGGGAGTGAACCTGCACTGCAAAAAAATGACAAACTGTCCAGTGATTTTAACTTGTTTCCAGACCTACTGTATCAAGCTTATTTCATGATATTTTTAGTCAAATTATCTCATTACACTGGCAGATAATCTTGCTGGTTTCAATAAATTTCACTTGATACATGCCAATATGATTTCTTTCAAGACATCATCATAAAACAATGAAGAAAATTTTGAAACAACAAAACTTTCTCAAAGACAATTTCACTTTTACCAAGTAAATGTCCTGAAACAAGTTACATTATTCTGAAAAAAAAGTCAAATTTGTTGAAACCGGTGAAATTATCTGCCAGTGCAGTAAGATAATTTCCTAAAATAACCCTGAGAAGTCTGGATACAAGATAAAATAACTTAATAAGTTTGTCTCTATGGCTATGGGGTGGTCTCTTTTACCACAATGCAGTTTACTCAATGCTAAGTTCACTTAGAGACCCTCCGACTCTGGAACAATGACCCCAGGAAGGCAGACTGTTTGAAGCTCTGTGTTGGATGTGTTTTTTTCTTGTATGAAGTCTGAGTTGTACTGCCACAAATTCCAGTCAAGACAATAAAGTATCAAATCTTCAGTAAAGCAGCAAACCAAATACTATTATTCTGTGTCACTGCATTCACTGTCTTTCTTGAAAGACCGGGGCTGGGGTCGCACACCAGACCAAACACTAGCGCTGTTTGCAGACTGTCAAAACAGAGTGAGGGAGGTGAGTGGAAACGTCCGCTTGCAGACGAGGCAGGCATCAGGGGATCTCAATCCATCATGGTGATTCCCACAGACAAAACAGTCAACACCGAGGACAGACAAGATCTATCCGGGCGCAACACACTCTCTGTTTACACTGGAGGAGATCAACTGAGAGAGAAAGAAAGAGAGACAGACAGACAGACAGAGACAGAGAGAGTGAGAGAGAGATTGTGAGTGAAATTGCAGATAGCATGCTTGTGTGTTTAGAAATCTTTGTCACAAGGGGGAAAAATAATTTAAAAAAGGGTGGAGGTAGACAAGCAGGGCGTTTTGCAAACAGAGGATGAGGCAATGTCACATGATCTGTGAAACCCCATGGATGAGGAGCTGTGAATGCTCGAGGACAATGGAGAGTATGAGAGCATGTAATGGAGAAAACCCAGCAGTATAAACTGTGGCTCTCCAGCCTGCAGGCTTCACTTGTCAGGGGAGAAGTTGGCTGCAGTCCTGCCCTGTGGCAGGGCCAGAGTCAGCCGCCAAACAGTGAGAGTGTTTTGCATGCAGAGATGATAAGATCCTGCTCTGATAAGCCTTTGATACTGTATGTTTGAAAAGGAAAATATGGCCAGAGAGGATGTGAGATTTGTGTGCCATCCAAAGAAACACCCTTAGTTACCTAGCACCCATCCTAAAACATGAATTTAACTGATGGAGTTAAAACTACTAATGCTTCAATAGACTTTTATTCAGTGTGTGTTATCAATACTGCGGTGTTTTCCTTTCCAACTTCAAAGTTTAAATGACATACCATAGCTGGAAGAGGCGCTTCCTCCTGCTGTCCCTCTGGGGATGTGTGTGCGGATGTGTGAGTACATCTGTTGTGGGTGTGAGGGCAGCGCAGAGTGAGGTGTGTGCTTTCAGAGAAGGTGTGAAGCCCACACACACCTTCACACAGCGTATGGGGTATTCCCTTGCCATGTCCCACCTGTTGAAAGCGTAATGCCTTTTTCCTCCAGAGAGAATACAGAGTAAAGTGTGAATGCACCTCAGAGGGATTAGCGGCAACACATCCTTGTTTTTGTAAGGTGGACCAAACATACCACACACACACATTCACAGTGACAGTCTTGATTTAGCATGAAGACATCACTCATCACACGTGTACAGCAAAAGTGCATGCACACACACATGCACACAAACATTCAAAATGCTTTATTGGAGTCTACTAAATTACATATTGACCGAACAGAACAGAACAGAAAACAGATACAGAAAGCATCGTCTCTGCAACTCATCCCAGATTCCTATTACTGCAGAGACTGAACATAATTTGTTGGTTGTCACTTGCTGTTTGACATTTTGACAGAGAAGAAAACAGCACAAAATGACCTCCTGGTGAGAAACTGTTAATGGACAAGCATATCCCTAAACCAGCCGTCTCCCAGGCCATAAATCCCTTGGTCAGTCAGTGCTGAGAGGTGTTTGTTATCTGCCAGAGAGCCTCTGGAGGGGAGGAGCGGAGACACAGAGGGCGGCTGTGTGTAAACACACACCAAACTGGCTTTGTTGTTAAAGAGACCTACCGGACGTCTGCACATGACTTCAAGGGACGAGGAACAGGATAGGCCTATGACTTGTAAACCCACCACACACACACACACACATACACACACACACACATTCATACACACCAGGGTCAGAAATGAATGTCCTTGAAAGTTCGTAAAATGCCGTTCATGTGCAGTTCACCCTTTCCTCAATTTTTCTTTGACTCATATATTCATGCATTAATTAATGCAAATACTGTCCCCTGTGGGCCACCGTAGGTGATTCATGGAAGGCTATGACCAGGGTTTTCTTTCCAGTGTGTTCTGGGTGTCTCCGTTTACATGATGGGATATGATTTAAAATAAAACAAATCCTAACGGCACAAATTGAGTGTTTATTTGCCAGTACAAATGTATTATTTCATAGTTCAATAAAATTGCCACAAAAAGGACCAAATGCCCTTGAAAATCAGATCAAGGGGGCAAAAAAATGGAGTAAGCGGCCATACATGATTCAAGATTCAAGATTCAAGATTCAAGATTCAAGATTCAATAGTTTACTGCCATATCAACCAAGATTGGTAGGAATTTGTGTCAGTGTGCTCAAGATAGAAACAAGATGGGGACATCAGGCACACATAACCCCTATACCCATTATACCCAATGACCAGGCAAGGACAGTTAATACAAAAGTGATGAGTGCCAAACAATCAGTACAAGTAAAATCAATAAAATAATGAAGTATTATTGATTTTTAGAGCCCAGACCCATCAAGTTCAACACTCATACTGCCTCAGGATAGCTGCTGTGATGAAGTCTTCTTTCAGAGGGACAGAGAGAGAAATATGAATAGGCCTAGTGAGAGACCAACTCAAGAGCCTCACTCACTCACACACACACACACACACACACACATACAAGCAGACACACACACACACACATACACACATTTCCTTCATCCCACCCTGGCTGTCTTTTGTGGGACAGATCAGGTGTCTCTCTTTCATCTCAGTGAGCTGGACGCTGATGTCATCCTGGGTTAGTCAATGGCTCTGACAGCATTCAGCTACAGAAAAGGAGAATAAGATAGATTAGTAAGAGAAGAATTAAGAGCGAGAGAGAGAGAGAGAGAGAGAGAGAAGGGAAGAGAGATAAGCGAAGGGAAAGGAGGGGGAGAGGAAAGAAGAGAAGAGGTGGAGGAGACGGGAGAAGAGCGAAGATGACAGGAGTAGAGGGAAGATGAGAAAGGAGGTGAGACATGATGGGATAAGGAGAAGAGTAAGGAAAGGAGAGGAGAGGAGAGGAGAGGAGAGGAGGAGAAAGAGGAAAGGAGGGAAAGAGTAAGGCGGAATGCTAGTTTGGAGTGAGCAGAAAAACAGAGGGCGTAGGTTAGAGGGGGGCAGAGTGATGGCTTTAGCAGACTCAGGCTGAGCAGACAGCACTAAACAGAGGAGAGGAAAAACAGCTCTGTACTGCACAGCTCCAACCAGACCATAATACAGTTTGCCTGTGTGTGTGGCGTTGTCTATCGGTGCACAACTTTAGCAAAGTTGACAGGGAGAGAGCTAAATAGGGAAACATAGAGGCAGACTGACAGAGAGGGAGACAGAATATACAAGTGACCGAGTGAATGAGGGAGGGAGAGAATGTGTGTGTGTGTGTGTGTGTGTGTGTGAGAGAGAGAGAGAGAGAGAGAGAGAGAGAGAGAGAGAGAGAGACAGAAACAGTGCGTGGGTTTTGATGAATGGGTATGCTGTATTGTTGGAGCCGCAGCGTTTCATTTTGTCCTGATAGTTTCAGATGTGCATGCTGTCCTCTGCTGGACAGTAAGTGTAGTGTCACTCATGTCACTGTTTGCACTATTGACCACAAGGGACCGCCAGAACTGCAGCCATTCTGTTACACAGGGGGAAAGTTTGTTTGTAAGAAGGTTCTGAGTCACACATTTTGTGCTTACAAATCCAAGCAAAAGATGAGATTCATGGGAAATTGATCTTAATCACAAAATCAGTGATAGATGGATTTTCTCAGTTTTTGTATTGTATGTCAAAAGCTCTAACTAGTTTTCATTTTTAGGGGCCCATGCACTTCTTCTTCTTCTTCTTCTTCTTCTTCTTCTTCTTTTTCTTCTTCTTCTTCTTCTTCTTCTTCTTCTGCCTTAAAATGATCTGTACCTCAGAGATTGTAAGTCCTATAGCGATCTAATTTGGTGGATAGGCTTCAAATCTCCCCCACTACTCAGGCAAAAAAACATGATGTTTTTAGAATTTTATGCAGAACCCAATTTTTGTTATTTCTGTATGCGTATGCATGATTTTTGATCCAATCCAATTTGATCAAAATTTTGCACACATCATATATGGACTTCCTAGATTACAGTTAGCCTATGTAAACCCAAACCGTTTTTGGCCATGGTGCACAAATGAAGTTGACAGCAAAGACTCACAAACAGGAAGTCAGGCAAAATGCTTGATGCTGGAGCAACCCAACTTCACATGCACGTTTGGGACGGGCTCAGAGAACTCTTCCAAAATGATGAATCAAGCTTATTCTCACTGTCAAATAATTTGCCCCATATGCTTGGAGCCCGCTAATGGCAGCTTGATGCCATATTTAAAATTTACATCCCTTTGAATTATTGCAGCAATAAAACCTTGCTAAGATGCACTTACTAATTCACTCAAACACTTTTCAACACAGTTTGCCAGTTGATATGAAACTTTAGAAACATGTATCAGTTATATTATTTCAGATGCAACATTTTATTAGCCTTAATATTCTATTTAGTGATGTTTTTAGTTCTGGAATGTTTCCGTTTCTTAGAGAAATTACCTTTATGTTATTTTTTCTCAGTGGAAAACTAGCTAATTTGTCTGACTAATGAATATATCCAGTCTGTAAAAGTGTTATCATTTTCTCAACCAAGGACTTAGATTACCTACAATGCTTCAAAAAGTACCATAATTTGTTTTGATTTTATGTTAGTAATCATTCTGCAACACTCTGTGTCATGTTTTTCAAATGGTGGATATCTCATTTTGGAACCAAACACTGGTATTTTTCCTCACTTTACATGAGTAAATGGAAAAGATTAATTGTATGAACCATCTTTACTATAGCTTCCCTTTGAAAAACATGATAGCAACCAAAGAGAACATTACTTGCTGTAGCACTTCCAAGAGGAAAATATGTTGTACAGCTGTCAAATACAACAGTTCTGTTAATGACCAAATGTTCTCCTCAAGTGTCTTTGATGGCTTGGCTGTACACAGACTTAACAATAGGGTCAATAACACCACGTCTTTAACAGTCACACATGCCTTTGAGACTCTCAGAAACCATGAAACAAACAGCTCCCCCTCTCCTTCACCCCTCCTCCAATTCTCAGAAAACACCCGGTCTTTATTACAGAACTATCACCACACTCCCAGCAGCAGATGCTGCCACAACTAACACACACTCACACTGACATGGTCAATTTCTCCTTTGTCCCATTCTTGTCATTTTGGTGTCTCTTTAATCTACTTCTCCACCAGTTCCTCCTCAAGCTCAAACAAATGAGTTCTCAAACCCCCCCCAACCCACGCCTCCCAAAACCTCACCCTCCAACTCCCTAAACGAACCAGGGTGGAGAGAAAAAGAAGTGCTTCTGTGTGTCAGGCAGTTAGTGTGGGTGAATCTTTGAAAGGGGGTTGTTCAACAGTTAGACATGACAGCCAGCGTCCTTCAAGTACGAGCCGTAAACTGCCCCGGCGACGCAGGGGAAGGGGGGGGCAAAAGGTCGCGACCTCGGTATCGGCCTCGCAGCGGGGGTCTGCATCCCAAAAAAAAGAAAGGGACAAGACAATTGAGCACACTCTCTCTCTCTCCCTGCACTCGGCCTACAAGCCTCCTCCCACTCTAAACCCCCAGCAATGCCACATCCCATTGAATAACGGACGCTTTGATCAAAGGAGAATTCCAGCTCTCCCTATCTTGTCGTATTCAGTCAATTGGAGCGAAGGATGGAGGACATACTGGTTATTCAGTTCCTGGTATACTGATTAGGACACAATGGAGCCCCATGCTGTGTCAGTTATGTGTGTGTGTTAAAGCATCCTCTACCCCCATACGCCTATACACAGACGCACAGGCACACATACATGCACACACATGTGCATTAACGCACACACACACACACAGTACATCCTAAGTACACCCTATGGCCATGACCCTATAGCAGGTGGTGTGAGGGCCACAATTGCTCGGGTCTGGCTGGAATCTGTTCTTGGCCAGCTGTGGAGAGGCCGACCAACGGCAGACTTGCCTGGGGGACCAAGGGACCGAGGAGAAAAGATTGGAATTGAGTGTATGAGGAATTGGCTGTATGGTCGTGGGACTTTGGCACGGGAACAAGGGGAGCGGCACATGCAGAGGCCAGTTTTGGGGTAGAGTGGCAGGGGGACTGGATTACAGGGCCTGGGGAAGATGGTACTGGAGTGTAAGGAAGGCGTTGGGGAGAGAGAGAGATTGGGGATTGGGGTTGATGGGGGAAGATGGGCTGGGGAGATGACCTGATGATGGACAGAGATGGGTCTGAGTGAGAAGGACTGTAAGAGGTGGACTAGATAATAAGTGACTGACATTGATGGACTAGATCACAGGGACAGTGGGTCAGAAAGTCCAGGGGGAAAGGATGGGAACTTCAGCATACTGCGTAGTGACGAAGGACAGGCAGGGGAAGAGGTACAAGTTTGGACAGAATGAGTCAAACCAGGATTAGGGTGGATGCTGGTGCTGTGGCTGTGCTTGTACATAGTATGTACTGTGCCAAAGTTGCCACTTTATGCTCAGTTGCTGTGTTTATTGCATCTTAACCACCCCTCCACTGCAGCCAGAAATGTGGCTGGAGCCATTTGAAAAAGTGGGGCCAGTCATACAACAAGTCAGCTACAAAAACCACGGAGATTCACCATGACACATTCATCCAATCATTCCATACTACACATCTACCACTTCTTCATTGTTACACATAAAATCTGCCATATTAATAAGTTCCTGCTTGTTTTTCTGCCTCTCTGTGTTTCTCTGACTTCCTCTTTGGGATTTGTGCTGACAGAAGTGTGCACGCATGGCGTTCGTGCCGCCTTAAGTGCAGATTCTCCACACCGACCGAGACTAATCCAGGAACAGAAGGGACTAGGCAGGGATGGTCGTGTGTGTTCACCATTCATAGTGATTAAATAATACAATCTGGTATTTATTCAACCATCTATGGTTTTGTTGTTCCAGAGTTTGACTTGCAGATGGAAAATAATAATTTTGAAACTTTGCTTTCAAAATTCTAGTCTATTTTTTCAACATGAAAGGAAACATTTAACAGCATCAAAGTACACGTAAAACATCTGGTCAGTCCTAGCGTAAAACAGCTCATACAGCAAATTTCAAAGTGTCTTCATGTCTTCAGTCCAATAATTTACAATGTAAACAAAGCCAATAATGGGGTGACAGTGTTTCAAAAGGGGGTGCGGCACTGCAATTACAGATTGGGCCTTTGTGAGCATTCTGTGGTTTTGTAGCTCAATGAGTAGAGCATGACACTAACACTGCCTGTGTTTAGGGTTTGGTTACCATTGGGGCCACCCGTACTAAAAACGCATGCACTCGTGTCATTGTAAGCTTTGTATGAAAATGTCCATCATATGACATACTGTATATACATCATACAACCCATAACCCATTTTCCACAGCAGCTGAGACTAATGCAGGAGCAGAGTGGGTCAGCCAGGGAGGGTTGTGTTGTGTTGTGCTGGGCTGGGCCGCCACACAGGGCAGCCTGTGTCTCCCTCCCGCCTGGCCGGGGTTTCCTCTCACCACCTGATTCAGCACCCCACATCTGCCGTGAATTAGCATGCTAACGGACGTGCCCAAACCCCTGGAGCCAGCCGACAAGGGGCCGAGGCAAACAGATCCCCATGACACACGGGCTAATGCAGCCAGACGGACGGCCCACAGGAACGCCTCACATGTTCCACACGGGGAATGCAAAACATCCTGCGCTCAGCAGCACCTAGAGTACAGTACACATCTGGGCCCCAGCTGCACCACCAGCGGAAGGCGAGAGGCTGCTGTACACTTCTGCATGTGCGCTTGGACGTTTGTGTGTGTGTGCGTGTGTGTATCTGTATTTACACGGCACATATGCGTTTTTATATAGATGGTATGCACACGTGTGTCTATATATATAACCAAATGGGCCATAGCAGAACCAGCAGTTTCTCAGGTGGAAGGCGAGAGGATCAGAGGCCTAGCTTGGCAGGAGTAGCTACAATCAGCCATTGAGACTTGGATTCTGTTTAGAGAGACGTGGGGGCTCAACATCTATGAAGGAAGAGGAGTAGTTCCAGGTCAAAGGAAGACAAACACACAGACGAACACAGATGTTCTGACCACTAGATGCTCTCTCTGAAAAAAGGTGAAGTATTGCATCATTTGTCAAACCATGTGCAGTATGTATGTACAGGAGGTGTACAAAAACAGAAACACCTGGCAATATATGAATATCAAGTGCCTAATAAGGAGTAGGCACCCATTGCCTTCAAAACAGGATCAATCCTCCTTGGAAGGCTGCCATGCAAGTCCTGAATTGTGTGTAGTGGGATATCAGGCCATTCTTCAAGAGGCAAAGTCTCCAGTTCTTGGAGATCTTATTAAGATCTGGTGATAGTGGAGGCCATGGAAGGTATTTGACTTCATCCTCGTGTTCATGAAACAACTCTTGAATTTGTTTTGCAGTATGTATGGGGGGATTATCATCCCAGAATATGGGGACATCATGGGAGAACAGTTTGCAGCATAGAGTGCACTTGCTTCTGGAAAATAGGCCTAATTTTCATTAGCCGTTATATGACCGCACAGAGCAATCATGGGACCTAATGACTCCCATTAGGTGGCTACCATTATCATTAAAGATTCACTACCATGTTTAACAGTTGGCAACAGATATTGTAGGTTGAAGGCAAGCCAAATACAAATTCATTCGGATGCAGGAAAAAGGGTGAAAGAAGGCTAATTTGATGCTATTTTTTCTGCATTGCTCAGGAGTCCAGGTTTTGTGCTCCTTACACCATGTTATGCATCTTTATGTATCACAGGTTTCTGAAAGGCAGCCCCGCCACAAACACCAGCTTTGTGAAGCTCACAGTACACAGTTTTTGTTGCGACATGGGTGTTTATTCAGTTCTGTGGTAATTTTTGACGCCATAGTTTTGTGATGCTTAGCAACTGTCCTGTTAAGTGTCTGTGTCAGTGTCAGTGCTGGTTGGTGAGCTTTGACTTGTGACCACTTTTCCTCTTTGGCAATGCAGTTTGTCCGTTATTGGGATTTTCAAGATTGTTCCCCTTTCTACATTAAATAATTTTGCAACTTTCGTGACCAGTGCAATTTGGGAACCAACTATTTAGGGAACTCTGTTAGTTGCTTAATGTTGCTATCTATCCATCTATCTACCTACCTAACTACCTACCTGTCTGTCTGCCAGCTTGTCTGTATCTATTATTGCTAGGTCACACGTATCTGTTACGTATCTGTACCACTACGTCAGCGAGGAACCAAGCAAAGCCTTCTCCCAGCAGCCCTTCTACTGTACATGGCTAGTGACAGTGAGGTTGCAGTACTAGGTCTGTCCACTAGGTGCCACTTGTGCTCTGTCTCTGCAGTGGTTGTGAACAGAAATACACTCAGCCTCTCTGGGTGAAGAATTTCAAACCCTGTGCTCTGTAGAAAATCAGTGGGGCAGAGACTCCAACTGAGGCTTATGACCCACACTAACACACTGGCCTACATGCAGTATCATGGATGCAAACACCATAAATTATCCAGCACTGGTTGTCATCAGTTTTAGTTCTAGTTCAAAGAATTATTTAAATGTAAATGTTACAGTGTTACAGTCTCTCTCTCTCTCTCTCTCTCTCTTTCAAAGTCTCTCTCTTTCTCTCACTTTTCCACACACAGATGCACACACACACACACACACACACACCTACACACGCGCGCGCGCGCACACACACACACACACACACACACATACACACACACACACACACAGGGTACTTAATAATATACACACATGCAGACACCCACACATGCATAGACACAGTAACACGTAGGTTATGTACTTTCCTATGTATTTACAGTATCATATTTCTGAATGAATGCTACAAGATGCCTGAGGCTTATTTCCTGGCATGGATGAAACACCTGTAGGTATTCTGAATGACTGGAAATAGCTTCAGCTGAAACCGCCATTGAAGGTGGCTCGGTAAGTGAACTTTCCAGGCATTGTTGTCGTTGTCTTCAGATCACATTAGGCTACTGTTTCCCTTCCTCTCTGTCACGTTTGTTTCCCCAGAGGGACACTGGCAGTGTTTAAGAGGTCCTGAGGGACAAGGACAAGAGAACAAGGTAAACACATTGAGGAGAGGCTGTAAAAGACAAGGATCTGGAAGCTGAGCTCACAAAGTGAGTCATTTTACTTCATAAAATGCCCCACAAACAGATGCAGCAATACCTTTGTGCCCCGAGCCATCAAACTCTATAATCAGTCATGTAAAAGCGATATAGGAAATAGCCATTTTACAACGAAAAACAAACTTCTGCCTATATACTTTTTTGCTATATTACATTTTTTTTTCTCCTTTGAGCTATTGTTGCTTCTTGTTGCATCTGCTATTTTTGATAATGTTGTGTGTTGTTTGTATAATTGAAATAGAATGAATTGCCTCAAGGGTAAAAATAAAGTTAATCCAAAGAAATGTTTTGATACACACATCCAAGTTTCTAATCAGTGCTGGACAAAAAATGTTCAAACAAATTTCAGAGGTGGAGCATATTTCTGTGTGCGGACCTACTCTATTTGTACAAATAAAGTTATATCATGTCAAAACATTGTATTTTACAAAGCTGAAGAGAGAAACCTGTCAGCGCAGTTTTGATGATTAAATTAAAACAATACACAAACTACACAGCTGTTTTACCACTGAAACAATCCCACATACTGTCCAGAATGAAATCTGGAGACAGCGATATCAAAGGTGAGCGCTGCAGACAAAGTATGAAATGTTTCACCAGTAGGCAAACCCATAAAAGGTCCAAACACTGCTCTGCTTTGGAGGTAGTGAGTAAAGGGAGGTAGGGAGGGACATCCTGACTCAAAGCAGGGAGGGAAAATAAATACTGTGATGAAGACACTTAAGACAGGCCTTTCATAGCTCATTTCATTTACTGACAAAAACCACATCACTCTTACTGATTAAGGAAGGAACCCCTGTAGTGTGTGTCCTCTGTGAATGTGTGCATGTATGTGTGTGTGTGTGTGCGTGTGCATGAGTGTGTTAAGAAGAAAGAAATAGGACAAGTTATCTCCCAGCGTGTGTTAAACACCTCTCTGGGCGAAACACAGTTTAATCTCTCCTCTCCCTCCTCCCCCTTTCTTCTCTTTTTTCCTCTCCTCTCGTTGAATGAAAGAGTAAGTGGGCTCAGGTTGTAATTACAGTAATGAATGATTTTGCTCTACCTTTCCGCCTGTGTAACATGTTTTCTCTCCCCCCCTCCCTCCCTCTCTCCCTCCTTCCCATCTTCCCCAACCCTCCCTGTTCCGCTGGATGTGGGCTGGCTGCTCAGGCCTCTTTGTTTTTGGTAAGGAGATCCCCTGTTTATGTGGAGGTGGGTGTCCCTGGGTGTTCTTTTTTAACCACATCTTCTTTGATCTGCTCCTCCTACTCTTGCCTCAAATGTGCTGGAGTGTGTGTGTGTGTGTGTGCATGTGTGCGCACACGTATGTGTATTGTAAGTACACACAGTACAGTATGTGTACAGTATGTGAGTGGTTTGGGTGCCGTTGGGAGTGTGCATGACTGTAATAACGGGGTGTTGGATGACTTTATGATTGAAATGTCACTTGTAAAATCATCTTCCATCTGCCTCTACTCTCTTTCATGTACTCTATACACATGACCGCACTAGTCTACAGGTCTAAAGCCCAAGTACAGTACTGTATCTGTACACATATGGCAAAAACTATATTTGCATGGGACTAGTATTACCATTTACTATATTTCACTAGTGTTTCGTGAAATGCATTCACATGGGATAATGAAATTTGCTGTGCCCTGGGTACAGTTGTATAAGGTCAAGATGATACAATTCATCACTTTCTTGCTGGATTTAGCAAATTAAAACATAAAGTTTGTGCCAAAAATGCATTCAAAACCTTCCTCTATAGATTCCACCACTTCCTCAATTTTTCATGACAGGAGAAAGATTAAGCCTCTAGAAGAAGAAGAAAAATAAATCGCTGCCAAAAACAAATTACGGCTGAAATTACCAAGAGTTCGCACAGGATTAGCATCATCGGGGGGCCTTCACCAAAATATGCCAGATAATTTTCACTGGAATTTTTACTCTACAAATTACAGACATGTCAGTTCCGTAGGGGATTAAAATCCCAGAAGATAGCTGCAATTACTTCAAATCACTGGACGACCCCAGGCCATATTAGTCCCGTGCGAACAGGGCTCAAGTCTAATGCCTTACCTCTATCTCTTGTCTCCGCTTTCGCCCTCACACCTCCTCACTCTCTGGGTCACGGCTGGGCCGCTCCTCCAGGGGTGTTGAGCGTTACCTGTCAGACAGAGGGAACAGCCAATGGGCTGTGGGGTCAGGAGCTGAGGACCTTCCAGCCTCCCAAACCCCCCACAACCCCCGCCCCCACCCCCAGCAAAAACAGCAGGAGTAGGGGGAGGAGAAATGATATGAAACCCAATGTGGCTGACCCCCGGTTCCACCAGCAGTTCACAGAGAGTTGAGCCAGAGGTGCAGGACAGCTAGCTAATAGCTTCCCCGGCCCTCTCTTCCACAGCGGGCTCGAGTGTGAGCTTGCATACTGCATTATAGTCTACAGTTACATGTGGTACAGTCGGAGCAAAAGCGGAAATCCCGCTCAAATTAGTGTCTAGTAGATTTTTGGATACAAAACGGACAATTGCCACGGTGTTCCAACAAGACATTATATGGAAGAGTATCTTCTACTTGCCTTAAAGTAAAAATTCATCCTCGTAAGCTCTTACAGTGCTAGATATTAAATGTTAGAATCTGTGATATTCGGGGCATTCCAGGAGTTATTTTGTGGCTCAGCTTTTTTGATGTGCCCACTTTTCCTCAAACTGCCTCGTCTACTTCAACTTCAGTTCTACGTCCTACATTTCCCAGAATGACTTTCAACAACCCCCAGACAACAGGCGTGAAATTGTTGCTTTCAGCTGTGGGTTAGACATGTAGGTGGAGAGAGCAATAACAATAATGATAGTTATAGCACAAGAGAGCGAGAATTTCCAATTGTGAAAAAGTGAGAGTTTCTCAAAACACAGCATGTCTTGTGGCTGCACTGCATTATTGTCGGTTTCTCTGCCTCTTCTGCTTTCCCTCCTCCATCAATAGCCACTAAAGGTCATAACAGATGGATTTCTCCCTGTATGGTTGTTGAATGTCGGTGCAAAATGGTAAATCTAGAAAGAAGCTCTTGCTCTTTGATTCTGAGGGACTGACATCAAAATCTGGTTTACTGATTTACTGCCTACATTTGGCCAATTATCAGAGGGAATAAGAAAAATACACCACCAAACAACAAAATGGGCCCAGGAATGCAAGGTACGTCGCCAATAGCTGTTTTATCAAGTGTTTTACGGTGGATTTTTCCTTTAATATAATAAAAAATGTGTGTTGTGATACCTGAAATGGATAAGGAGGCTTGTCAGAAGTAGATGTGTTTGTGTGTGTGTACATGTTGATCTGAGTCTGTGTTTTTATTTTTGTCAAGCAGTACATAATATAAAAACAGTGTTAGAAATGACATAACCTTCATGGTAAGGGAACAAAGACACATATGTCACCGCAGAGGTTCCTGGGGGCGAGTTGTGAGACCGGGCCTCCATCGGCTCACACCAACCCTGTCAATAGCAGCGACTGGGTTTAAAATGAAACACCCCGGTTAATGGAGGGAGTGTTTCTAATTAGGAAGCAGAGCTGGTAAGCAACGCTCCACCAGGGCACATGAAACTGAGGGCCAGGGAACACACCAACGAGAGAACTGAGCCAGCAAGCCAGCAAATCAGCAAGTGGACTCCCTGCGTCCCTTAATGCGAAACCCCTCTTTCCTCTCCCACCCTCCTTCACCTCCGTAACCTGCAAAAAGCTTCCATCACATCCAGCCCGCTCATCCC
This sequence comes from Centroberyx affinis, assembly GCF_046629955.1. NCBI lineage: Eukaryota > Metazoa > Chordata > Actinopteri > Beryciformes > Berycidae > Centroberyx > Centroberyx affinis. The sequence goes on from NW_027279798.1 coordinate 67,731, forward strand.
TCCATCCTCCGCTCCCCAGTCCAGCTTCACAGCAGCCCAGGGAGAGGCATGTAAATCTGGCCCCCTTCGAGAGAGCAACAGGCTCCGGAGAAAATAAATCTGCCGAGGTTCATGGTGAGTTCAGCCAAGCCACAGCTCGAGGCTCTCTTACTCTCTCTCTCTCTCTCTAAAACTTTGCCTGTCTCTCTCAATGTATCTGTCTTTCCACCTCTCTCTCTTTCTCTGTATCTCTCTCTCCCGCTCTCTCTGCGTATTCTCTCTTGAACTGCTTCACTCTTTCTCTTGATTCCCTTCATCTCTCCTCTACTTTCTGCCCTCCCACCCCCATCCTCACCACAGATTTAGTAATGTCACAGACAGACAAAAGCTACAGTGATGTCATTGTTCTGATAAAGACCTTGGGGAGGAAGAGGGACAGTCTCCTCACATGTGTTGTGTCTGGTCTGGTTTGGTCTAGTCCTGTCTGATCCAATCTAGTCTAGTCTAGTTTGGATCTGGTTTGCTCCACTATGGTCTAGTAGTTCATGGTTTCCTAAACTATGGGTTGGGAGCCAAATTGAGTTGGCTAGTGGGTCACCACATGACAAGAGCACTCATGTTTTCATGAGCCACTCTCCCGGGACAAGAGAATGAAGTTCTCATTTATTAGGTTGAAGGCTGAAAAGGTTTGGAAGAACACACTGACATTTTGGCAGATAGGGTCTTTTTTTTTAGGGACCTTATTTCCATGGCAGCCATTTTGAACTTAGGTTACAGTTGGGGTGGGAAACTATACTTGGAAGATTGGCATGTAACTAGATTTATTCAACATACAAGTAAGGACATAAGTAGGGACCTACATACCTAATACATTTTTCAGTGGGGGATGGATGAAATTATCTCTGTCTGTCCAATTCCTGACATTTGTATGATTTGCATCTTGATACACAACAGTAGGACAGAGCTGGACTGTACTTGCTGTAGAGTTTCCCACCCTGAGTGTGACGCAAGTTCAAAATCTCCACCGTGGGACTGTGGTCTATCAGTAGGTGGTAGATATTGAAGATTGGTAGCAGTTTCATATCAGTTTGTCAAGGAGTTATTTAGTTTGCAACAGTTTGCTACAGTTGCTTCAGCGCAATGTTTATTTGCAATAGTAATGAACCACACAAACTAGTTTTACATAATCTCAAAAGAAGTGTAGCACCCTAAATGATGAAAACAGAAGTTAAACTGATACCAGTTATTGTTGCACAACACTATGTTGATCATAGAGCTTACCTGCCAAAAAGGCAGTGTATACACTGTGTTATTTTCAACAAATCTGTGAGCCTAGGTTGGGATAACACACATTTGTGATACTTTTCAACACAGCATGCATTAATGGCAGCACTGACATAAGATATGTTGTTTGTAACATATGCTGTATTGAAAGGTAGCATAAATCTATGCTGTCCCAAACTAGACTCACAGATGTGTTCCTTATTTAAGGGTGTACCTTTAAGAAACCCCCTTTTCTAGTCTGTTCTAATTTGGCATTACATTGTGTGATGTATGCATGGAAAGTGACAACTTGCAGCTGGTCTGAAGGCAGCACATTTTTTTTTACATCTGCAATCTATAGTTTAGTGTGCTGTCTGCCTGTTGATGAACACATTGGCTGTTGCAATGCCTTCATCTGAGGATTTATGCAAGGCTAAGTTATGCTGTCATCATCAACCATCGCTAATAATGTTAGCAATGCAACATCTAAATAAAATTCAAAACAGAAATTAGCTAATTACAAACAGTATTGAAAGTCTGCATGACTCATTTAATGAATTCCATCTTAATGTCCCTGTAGAGACGCAGTCTTTGAAGCAGTGGGTGTTGTTTACTGCAGAGTGCATCTCCCTGGTGGATCGTGTCATGCAGTTCTGTGTTGACACTGCTAAGCCCTCTCTCCTGATGTAGCTGTTTATCAGAAATGGACAGATAGTTTTGAAAAGAGGAGGAGGAGGAGGAGGGAGGACTGGTCACTGAGTACTTCCAGACCTCTAATGAAGATGGATGTGAGGACACTGGCTGCTGGGCTGGACACAGCATCCACCCTAACCCTGTAAACTTTGACCTATGACACAGCATAGCACAGAGGCCCAGCTGAAAAAGAGCTTTGGCAGGAGAAGACGGCTTCATTTGCACTGGGTAATTACATGACGTTCCTTCCAACACATTTGCTGTTTCACTATCCCACTGGAAGAAAAGTTTTTGCACCATAGCGCCATAAACTAGCTCAATTTGTGGAAAATATCAGCTTGCAGTAAACAAGCACAAAACAAAAGCCTCATTGTATTCCCCAGTCTCGTTTCAGATCAGATAGATGAAGTGACTCTCAAAGCATGCATGTGCGCATTGTGTCCACATTACACTGATATACAATACTGTTCATTATTTCAAATAACTACTCCCCTGTTTATGCTTTGAGGACTAATTGTTTGAGTAATTGTAGATAACCCCTCTTGGTCTGTCATTAACTGCCCCGTCTCCTTATCTTTGGGTCTTAGACAAACCCCAATCCTCTGACATTATTGATGTCCCCCAGACGAGTGTTAAGGGCCTGATCCTGTGTGTGTCCCAGAGTTATGTGCTGCTCATTCACCAGGGCCTCGTCCTTAATCCCTGACCTAGAAGAGGGAGGAGAGGACTCTCAGTTTATACAGGGAGTGGTGGGAGTGTTAGATTACACTAAGACTGTAATTATATGGCCTCTTCTCTGATAAAGAGAGACAAACACTAACATACACACATGCATGAATGTACACAGACATGCACCCACACATGCTCACATACACACACATGCAGTTGCAGCCAGACGTGCAAGCATGCAGATACACACTGACAGACACATGAAAACACACACACATGCACGCACACAGACAATGTTGCATGCACGCACGCATGCATGCACCTAGGCACACATAGCCTACTATATCTCTGCATGCACGCACACAAACCGTCACATAACCTTTAAAAAACAGCTTCAAAGAGAGAATGGCACACACACACACACATACACAACCCATGCATAAGGCCTGTAAGAAGGCTTGAAAAAGTGAAAGGGCATGGTGAAAGCAGTCTATGATGTTCATTAGTGAAAATCAAAGAGAGCGCTGTCAGAGACAACGCTGATCTGAGAGCGCTGGGACGCCTGCAGCATCACCGAAACCACAGGGGTTAGACCTGACATAACAAACACAACCAAACAGGCTTGATCCAATCCTCTTCAAACAACCACTAATTTCATGTTGCATCTTCGAGCGTGAATGCCCAACTGTGTTTGCTCTGCATGCACTCTGACCCTTGTCCCTCATCCCCGTACCCCCAGAAACATACCCCCCACCCCGCCCCCTCCCCGCCGAGCTCAGCCCAGCTCAGCCCAGCCCACTCAACAGGACAAACCACAGGCCCCCTAATCAGCTCATTTGGAGCAGATCAATGGCACTGATGACAAGGGCCTAAGCCAGGGACTGCGGCCCAAATGAGGGCCGAACAAAACGCCCTTCTTGAACGATGGCCTCAGAGCAAATAACCCCCGGGTGAGGGGTCAGGAGGTTGGTGACCTGGGTGGGTGCGGCGGCGGAGGTGTCCGACCGGGCCTGAGAGGGGGGTTTTGAGTCCCTGGTGTCCCCGCTGGTGGGCCAGCTGAACAAACAGCTGGGAACAAGGCCGGGCTTCAGCGTGCAGAGACACAGAGCCCCAGCCATGCAGGCCCAGCTTCAGACCAGACCAGACTAGACGATAGACCCAGGACAGCATGAGGACACTGAGCCGCTTTCTTCTCCAGGGATGCTGCAGAGAAAAGGCCACATCTGATCTACACACATACCAAATGCACCCATACGCACACACATGCATTGCACCCACGCACATGCACGGATACACATGCACACATTCTCATGCACACATACATACACACATAGGCGTGCAGGCAGTCTCACATGTGCATGCTCAAACAGACGCACACACAGACTCACACAAACAACATGAATTCACACGGCCCCGGCCCCGCAGTCCTCCTCTCATCTCCAACACAAGAGGCCTGTGTCTATCTGAGCTCTCCTCCATATAACACTCCTCTCTATCTTCTCGCTATTGATCTTTACTCGTCTGTTCCTCCACAGGACATCCACTGTTTCTACTGACTTTACTGCTCTCTAGCAACTCCTAAATATCTGGCCCTATTGACATCACCCCAAGGGTAGCTACATTCCAGGAACTATGCCATATCTACAAAGTGTTACTCAAGATGTATGTCCCTTTGCAACAGTGATTATGTAAAAGCTTGGAAGAGAGACAGCTGGAAATAATTGAAAAGATGCTTGCTGTGGTTATTGTAGCTTTGGGAGAGCAATAGGAAAACTACAGAAAGTGATGGAGGTTGGCCAGTTAAAACAGACAAGGGCATTCATTTGCCCTTTTTCCTGCCTTTTTTGATGCCAAACAAAACACAGGCCAGTCATGATCAGCTCAGGTCAATCTGAGAGGGATTCCCAATTGTATGCGCTCTACTTCTGGCAAAACAGGGTCACTGGAAGATATAAAGGGGTTTTGGTAAAATACACAGACACACACACTCACACACAGACACACACACATACACACACACACACACACACACACACACACACAGAGCCTTGTTCGGGGCAGCGGGGGGCACGCGCTCTGATAATGAGTGGCACACATGAAAGGGCGGCTCCTCACGAGAAAACAAACTTCCTCCATCGGTGGAGCCGTTGTTAGCAGGCTGACCTCTGAGCCTCTCACTGGGCACATTGTCCCCCGATGGATCCCCTCTGACAGGCTGTCACTCACCGCCACGCAACTGTCTCTATCGGCCAATCAGGGCCCAGCACAGGCAACCCTCTGGGAAAACCCCGCCCCTTAAGAGAACTTAAGAATTTGGGGCTCAGCCATGTTTAGACCTCAGTGGAAATTCTCTGTGGTTATTAATACAGTGTAATAATAAGATTGATGACCCTTGGTAATAAATAACATAATATAAACATATTCAGTCAGTGAAGTAATTATAGGATTATATTATCATTTATATTCTGTAACTTAAAATAAATTGCACCAGTTAGACCTGACGTATGAGGAAAGTGTGTCACGGTCAGTGTGAGTTGTGAAAAGACAAGGAAAGAGGTTAAAGCAGGTAAAAACAAACACTGCCTGGCAGTGACACACACACACACACAGAGAGAGAGAACCTGAATCACAGCTTCTAAAGATCTGTCCATTCCCTGAGGAGGTGTGAGGGGAATCTGTAGGTGTCGGAGCACACTGTACTACTCTACATTGTGAAGAGACAAAGGCCAGGGAGTGGGGGTGCGGGGGGAGGAGGAACACTCCTGCTGTCTCCTGTTTCAGGTCCTCAGAGGGCGGCCATGGGCGCGGTGCGCAGGAGGAGATGGGGGCTGATTGTGTATCGTGAGCGGGGCTGAGTGTGCGCCCTGGGCACCGCATGCAGGATTTTCACGTGTCGACGACGGCAAATGGAGAATCCGTGTGGATGCCGTGGCACGCGGCCTCACAGCCCCCCTGCCCTCGTCTCTCCTTTCGCCTGTCATCGCTTTGATGCCTCATAGATAGATGAGGAGATCCTTCCCTATTCCTGTAAAGAGAACTTGTTTTTCTTTTCCTTGTGCCTGCTTGCCAAATGACGTAAAGACCACAATGAAGATAAGTCATTTGGCTTTGCTGAACTATCCTGAGAGTTAGAATGCTGCATGATTATTGGTATATTAAATTTAATTTATCAAAGAAGTTCAAATTCAACACATATGATCTCAGTGCAGTCTCAACAGTTTGATCAGAGCTAGTATGAAAGGCCTAGTTGTGCTGAAAGCCATACCAAAGGGGAGTGACAGTGAACCAGATGTATGTAGACAAGTGATATTTTACCATTTCATCTCAGTATATATATCACAGCAGTTTCTAGCTTTCTCTCCTATAGCAGGATCATTAAATTGAGTTTATTTTTACACTGCTTGAATGATTACATCTGTGATTGGAGACTAGAGGTCTGTTGTGTGACTACTCTCAGGTCACGTTGAGCTAGCCATTGGCTCTCCTAGCCACACCCACCCCCATACACATACACACATGTTAAACTGATCACATACTCTGCATTATTAGCAAAGATTGAAATGATATCCACCAACAAAAACAAGACGCATGTTTCAAAATCCTGCTAAAATCTCTCCAGAGCCTCTTTAATACAAAGAGAGGCTGCAGGCCAGGGTGTTTGTGATGAGTTTCCTGCTAAGACTATTGTGTGTTGACCAGACGCTGGTTGTGAAACAGGATGACATGGACAATTGCCTGCTCCATCCCGGCCAAGCTCTACCTGACCCCAAGCTTCCTCTTTCATGAGTGGGGACTTCCTTCATTTCACAACAACAAGTCTGCTTGCGCCTGAGTCTTCTGTCTTCAATAAGGACTCTGTGAGCTCACCAAAACATGTCCTCCTGGCGAGTTATGAACATCTGATTCAGCTGTGTGAGAGAGCATGCACCCTAATCTGTGCCGCATGGATGAGAAAACTGAGAGGATTAAAGGGGAAATGATTTTCTCCATGGCTGCTGAAACCAAAGTGGGGTTTTTTTGCGGCGGGGGACCGACCCTCTCAGCACTGATGGTAGATAGAGGCTTTTTGTGTCTGCCTCCCATTGTCTTGTTACCTTATAAATCTTCCACGCCGACACCTGATACCGCGGCCCATTTGTCACCCGTGTTTACGTCTGGGGTGTAGAGTGCTGTCGGAGTGGGACGCTCCACGCCCCTTGCAGCCCCCAAGCGTGTGTACGGGTGCTGCTGGGACAGGCGAGGCTGTGAGCCGGCTGGGGGTCAACGCTCGGAGGAGGATGAGGGTGGAGGAGCATGGGGATGGACAAGAGAAGTTAGGCCTATACTCTTCTGAGCTGCCCTCAGGAAAAACACAGGCCTTATCATGTCCCAAACACGGGAGAGGGAGAGAGAGAGAGAGAGAGAAAGAGTGAGAGAGAATTAAGAGAAAAGTACAACAAAAAGCAATAAGGTGAGTGAGAAAGTGAGTAACAGTTAAATAAATGTGTAACTTAGTACACTTTCCGTAACTTTAAATGTTACTCATACTATAAAGGACTGAGTTTGTCTTAGGCCTGTGCCACACAATATGCATGTCCGACTGTAACCAGGAGCCATCTTGTTTATTCAACAGCCTCAGCACTCCCTACACCCCTCTTCCCCCCTCCTCCTCCTCCCCCCCTCCTCCTCCCCCTTTGCACTCCATCCAGTCCCCAACACAATAAACCTCAATGCCAGCGCATCGGTAAATACTCACTGAAGAAAATAGCAAAGCAGGGTGAAGAAAAGAAAGAATGGAGGGAGGGAGGGGAGGAAGAAAAGAAGCAGAGAAAAGAAAAGATTAGGCTCTGGTGAAGTACAACTTTTCCAAAGCTGGCTCGGTTCTTGGCAGCGGGCCAGGGAAGGGAGACAATGCGGGGCTGTGCGGATCCAGGGATCTATAGACGCTCACTGGAGCATTGGGCTATTGGGATGGAGACTAGAGGGTGGAGTGGGGTGGGTGGGGGGGGAGTGGAGGGGGGGGGTAAGCACTCTGTTTTCCAAAGCCAAGCACAGAGGACATGATGGGGCACTGGGGTGTCTGAAGCTGGCAGGGGAGTGGAGTTGAATTGGTGCAGTAAAATTAGCACCACAGTCACAACCTATAGAAAATATTGACCTGACAGTCTCCATCAGGGGATGTATAGGGTTCCTACTGTCCTGCTTGCCCCCCCCCCCCCACCCCCCTTCTTAAACCCCCATCCTTCAGCCCCCCGCCGCAACCCAAACTTCCCCATTCCCCCCCATCATCGAGCCTCCACTATCCCCAGCTCAAGTCTCACCCAGGCAGCACCTGCTCTGTGTCGGAGCAGAGATGAGGGGGACGAACAATACACCACAAACAATCTGCTGTGGGCCCGTCTCAATACGTCCCCGGGCCTTTTAATAAGCGAGGACGAGAGGAATATAACAACTGATTTGTCCCCCCCCCCTCACTTTTCCATTTCATCCTCCAGCGGCCCTCCTCGCTCTCTGTTCAATTCATTACATTTTCATTCATTTCAATCAGTGTTTCATTTCCTTTCTCTCTCTACCCTCTTGGCGGTATGCGGAGGGTCAAGGCTAATACTGAAAAACAGAAAGAAACAGAAAGAAGAGAGAGAGAGAGGAGGAGGAGGAGGAGGAGGAAGAGGGATGGAGGAGAGAGAGAGGAGAGGTGCACCCCTCTAAGATCAAAGGCTCAGTCCCATTGTGAGGACTGTACAATGGGAGTTACAGCATGGAGTATGCTTGGAGGAGACCCCCCACCCCCCCACCCCCCCTGCAGGCCAACTGACAGCACAGTAGGGGGGGTTCAGGGGTAATTGGAGGAATGAGAGGGACTGTGGTGTACAGTAAAGTACAGTTATGTCAGATCTTTGTGGAGCAGCCAGGAAAATAGGGCACACAGTCGCAGATACACACACACACACACACACACACACACACACACATGCATACACACCAGGGTCGGAAATTAACACCGTCCCAGGACAAAAATGCCTTGGAAAGATCATAAAATGCCTGTGAAATAAAAAATGACCCCGATAATTAGGAATAGCCATTTTTGCATTTCATCCCGTTCTTATTTTTTTTTTACGTTGAGTTGTCAAATATTCATGTATGAATGCGACTACTGCCCCCTGTCTGCCACTGTAGGTGATTCCTGGGAGCCTATGACTGGGCGATTCTTTCCAGTGCATTCTGGGTGACAAAAATGAAGCAATTTTTGATCAGAAAACTGAACACGCAGCCTGTGGCTGATTGTTTGAAGGTATATGAAGGTATATTGTGATTTAAAATCAAACAAATCTTAGTGGGACAATTTTACTGTTTATTTACTAGTATACAATGAAAAGTATTAAAAATGTCCCTGATAGGGACCGAAATGCTGATAAAAATCAGATTAACAGAGCCAAAAATACCCTCTTAATTTCTTCACACACAGTGCGTAATGATATTGAAGACCATCTTTGCAGATAAGTCCCTTACAAGGGTTCATCTCTCCATACATCTTCCCTCTCTCTCTCTCTACCTCATGAGTTGTGGTGAGAGCGTATAACCACAATCTAGAGCGGTAGTGATATGACATTCAATATCCTGCCTTGACACAAGCTGCCTAGGAGGTGGTGGTGGGGCCGCCCCCTCATATCTGAGCTGCAATGACAGACAGACCATAGTGTCGAGGCTTGCATACGCTTCATATAAAAAATTCCCCCAAGATCCCCCACAGAGGAGAGAGTTGGCGGTTGGGCCTGTGCGCTTACAGCTGTAGCTGGGGAATGACCTCAGGGCAGGAGCTCTACATCCACACAATAGGAAGAGACAAAAACTTCTTAGCGCCTTAAAAGGTCCTATAGCTTTTAGACGCTGCGCTCCTTTCTCTCTTTACTTTTCAGTGTTTCAAGTGCTCAAGTGCTCTTGTGATTATTGCCCTCTTGTTAGTTCCTCTTTTCTGAGCTCTGAGTTCACTCCTTTTTTCTACCTCTTTTTTCCTACTCACTTCCCTCTTCTCCTGTCCTCCTCCTTCCGTCCACCCCCCCCCCCCCCCTCCCTTCCCTCTCCTCCCTCCCCCCCCTTCTAAGCCTGAGGGGCTTATCTGTGGGGATGAGGGAGAGAGGAGAATGGGGAAGACAGGCACTTTCATGGCTGAGTTGGGAGCCATTAGCCCCCTGTGTGCTCAGCCCTGTTCTCCCTCCTCTCAGTATTAATCTGCAGTGACAGCTTCACTGTTTACCAAATCCACCCAGGATCCTGGGGGATGACTGGCCGGCGCCACTCTGCTCCATTAACCTCTGACCTCCAGTGTTACGGCACCAGGGCCAGGCCCGGGGCTCGGGGTGAGCCGGCCCGAGCAACCGGTTGGACACCTGTCTGATGTCCGAGAGAGAACTCCTGTCACATAGAGACAATCTGTGCACATAGATGAATCTCAGATGGACTGATGAGTTATTGCCCGTTTACTTCTGTCTACGTCTAGTTTACATTTCCCCCAGTCATTTCGCAAAGCATGCTCCATGTAATTGGACTTTTCAACATTTTCATTGTTTTTAAAATACAAACTTGTGTCGGTGTCAAACCTCGCTTGAAATTTACTGCTTTCCAAGACATGGGTGTGACAATAAAGTCTCTAAGGCGACATGTTTTTGAAGGATTATTTCCTGGTGGAGAATTACATTTCTTCCTTTCGGTGTTAGTGACTGTGTGCAGACACCACCAGGAATAATGTAAAGGGGAGGGGCAACCTAAACGATTTCCACCATCTTTAAAAAACACTGGTATTATCCCTTAGTTGGTGGCTTGGTCTGGGTTTCCCAAAAGACATAGTCCTAAAAATCCACCTTTGTTCCATTGTAAACCTAGAGAAAATTATTATTTGAATGCTTTTGAGACTATGGGAAGACCACTGGAGCTCAAAGTGAAGCCGGCTGAAGCGCTGTTCTGTTTTCCTCTCTAAGTGTGGAACACAACGTTGAACCTCCTAAGGCTGCAGTGTTGCTCCTTCATTTGATTACATCCATGCACACTGCTTCTGATCCATTTCCCAGGCTGACCGCTGCGTGCAAGGAGTATTACAGCCTGTTCCTTTGATGTATCTGTTGCAATCCATCTCTCTTAAAATTCATCTCCTGTGTTACTAAAGTTGACCAGAAGTACATTTCCCAAGACAAAGCCAGAATCTTGCTAAAGGTTTATCTTGCAGGATATTCAATTTATCAGAGTTGTGACGCACTGGTAGGCCTACACAATAAGTAGCAGTTTGGCAGCAAATTGTACACTGTATACACAAGGCTCTGGCAAGGTGATATCAATCTCCTTAAAGTTAACATCCAAAAATTCATATTTATTATTAATACAGCCATCTGTAATCCTGACCCCTGAAAAGGTAACTGTTATGAGATCAAACACTTTAAAATGGATTCTGGGCTAGACACAGATTTTATGTTTTTTTTGCATTCTGATTGCGTCATCCAAGATGAACAGGTAGAGTTTTTAACAAATCACTGACCGCAGTCTAACCTAACCTCACCAACTAAAGCCCTACAGCGCTACACACTCATTTCACTTTAAGCAGGATGACAGTTTAATACAGATAACATGGTGCTCCTCCTCACCACTCTCCCTTGTAAAACATGAGTGTCCTCACTAAACTGCCCTCGCTGATCTTTTAATGTTTACCTTGTGGTTTTACACGGGTTCACATCAGGCCACGCCAGGTCTACTGACTAACTGACTAAGCAGTAGCTGAACAGTTACTGTTAATACAAAGGTCTGGTGTTCATATCTTATAAAGGATAGTGCCAATCCAGAGTATTTCTGCCCAGCTAGATAATAGACATACTAATGTGCTCAACTGAGGACTTAAAACCACATAATAAGAACCATAAAAATAACTTCTTATCCAGAAAACTTCCTAAGATTTATTTTCTAAGTAAAAGAAGAGAGAGGAGCACTCTTGCCCCCGTCATTCATTTTCTGACCTTCTTATGGGTAAGTGGAATATTTCTATGGTCATATGTATATAATCAGGGTAAAGTTTATCATAAGTTGAGGTTTAGGGAGGACATTTAGAAGTGAGTACTCAATATGCGGTCTAAGATACAGTAGGATGGCTCATTCTGAGAATTATCTACTTAGAAACTTTAAAGATAATGCAATAAACTAATATAAAGTTAAAGAAACAGAGGATTGCTCTTGTATGAAAGTATATTGTAATGTTTCCAGTATAGGTAAAAGTCTCAGCTGCTAACTTTTGAGTCACGACTGCCTAAGACAGGCTGCAGATCTGTGACTGTGCAAATGTGACATTTGCACAATCAAACATGTACACACACACACTTCCCAGCAGTATGTCAGCTTGCTACAAACACACACAAGCATGTATGTACAGTACGCACACCCACACACACACTCCACACACACAGCTAAACACACGCACAGTCAGCCTTCCGATCAGACTCGAGGAGTGACAAAGCACCAGGTTCCTCCTTCAGCAGCCCACAGACTTACTCCCCCTCCTATTTGACCTCTGACCCTGATGACAACAGACTGTCATCACCGTCACTCCTGTCCTAGGTAAACACAGCGCCCAAGAAAAACTAGCAGACGGAATAGTGTGTCTGACCTGTGTGTGTGTGTGTGTGTGTGTATGTCTGTCTGTGTGTATTTGTTTTTCCATAACTTATGTGCACTTTTAACCAGAGGTGGGGACTCGAGTCACATGACTTGGACTCGAGTCAGACTTGAGTCACAGTTGTTGCTTAAGACTTGACTTGAGGGAATTGGGAATTGACTTTGACTTGTACTTTGATGACTTGGAAAAGTCTTGACAAAAGATTTTGTGTTTGTTTAAATGACTTGTGTAAATTACTGGAATTTAAATTCTGTTTTCTGAATTTGTATGAAATGAATTAATTGTCTGTTATTGAAATTGATAATAGAAATCAAACTGATGATGCTCTTACCAAGTTTTTATCCTGTTAAAACAATATTGCATTGAAAAGTCCTAAATATTTTGTTTTCTTTAAGATATTAAATTGATACTGGACTCTTTATTTGCTCTAACTTGACTTGGTAATCTACATGTTAGACTTGGGACTTGACTTGAGACTTGTGCCTCAAGACTTGAGACTGACTTGGGACTCGAGCAAAGCTGACTTGGTCACACCTCTGCTTTTATGTGCCTGTACGTACATGTGTGATTTAGCCTCCATTTCATCAAATCGTGTGTTCCTGTTTTATCTACTCTGGCCTTTAAATAACTAAACCCTAAATCCCAGCCCACCTCTATCCATGACCAGCACTCAGTTCGAGCCAAGTCTCTTTGATTTTTCTGCTGAATGTTCAGGAAAGGGGGGCTTAGGGTACACAACTGTTGCCAAAAAGAGAAATATTTACCCAAGGTGACGCAAGCAGTGCCCTGCTATTGAACTGCTCTCAGCTATATTTAGAAGTTCCTCACCACCAGACCAAAGTGCTACACTCATCAAGATAACATGAAAGACACAGAACGCGTCTTCTTAAGTACATATACCCCCATCCCACTAAGAGTTAACCCTCTCAGCAGATTCCCAGTCGCAGCCAGCTCAACCGCACTAACACATCACCAAACACATGTAGACGACCAGACCGCTCCACTGTACCGCTAACCACGTTAATAGCACGTGTTCCTGCCTTCCTACCTCATAACCTCACCTCATCATTAAAAGACATCGAACACAAAGTCAGCCTGCAACATTTGGACGGCACATACAAACATCCTCTCTCATAAACAGGCATGTATACACACACACACACACACGTACGCAACACACAGACACGCATATACGCACACACAACCCTCCCACTTGCACACCCCTGTCAGTCGCTTTCCACAAATCATACACAAATGTTTATGGGTTTTTCCACAAATTAAACAAATAAAGAGGGGTGGGGGGAGTAGGGGGTGTTGTGCAAGGCTTTTGGACAGCGTGCAAGTCAGGGCCGGGAGCCAGCCGAGCGCTCCTCCCCGCCCCAGCTCTCCTCTCCCAGGAGAACCGCCACGCCACGGCCAGCTGGAAACCATTGACAGGAGTTTGGGGTTAGTGAGTAAGAGAGGAGAGGGGCTTGACGAAGAAGATCGTGGGGCCTGGCTGTCTTGATGAATTCACTCTCTGCAACAAAGTAAGGCCAGAAACAGAGAAGGAGAAGGAGTGTGTGTCATATATCTGTGTCATATATTTTCATGCTGGGAGTGAGAGAGAGTGGTGTTTAGAAATCATGAATCATCAAGTTCATTTCCCGAAGGAGGTCTAAAGAAAAACACTGCTAAAAGAAAAAAACAGGATTCGTTCAAGGCTGGGAGGTATTGGTCATTCATGAAAATCTAATGTTTACATAAAACGGTCTGCCTTTATGAGTTCCAGTCATGAAACTTGACAAATCTATATAACTGTTTAGAACACTTTTTCTCTGCACTACCTCAGCAGAAAAACAACTTCTGCAGAGGAGTAGAATGAAGACATGCTGATCTGAGTCATATGCCAATTCATCACTTCAACACATCGCACTTTGGTGCAATGTATGAGCAAGTCGAGTTTGAGTTGCATTATTGCCATTTGTGCAAAACACTCAATCAAAAATAGCTTGGAAGAGGGAAGTGGGTTTGAAACTATTTCTCAATACTATGCAAGTCTTTCACAAACAGCACTGAAAAGATAGGATGAGCCGATCTGATGGCTGCAAGGAGGATGTGGGCGTTCCCCGCTGTCTGGAGTTTATCTGACATTTTTAAGGATGGAACCAGAAAGGAACTTGATCATGCATTTTGTCTCGGAAAAAGTTCTCTGCAGAGTAGGTGTGGAGAGAAGCGAAAGAGTGAGAGAAAGAGAAAGAGAGAGAGAGGGACAGAGAGCAGGAGAATGAGAAGGATATAATGAGAAAGAAAGAGGAAGATGGAGAGTGATACACGGCCTGGCGAGAGAACATTTTGAAACGCCCAGACAGACAGACCGCCGGCCATCATCGCGTTTTAAAAGCCCCATAATGAAGACACAGAGGTTTTACACAAAACATGACACAAACATCCTCCATCTGAACCACTTCAAACCCAAGCCACAACATAACATAACATACTGCGTGGCATGCAGCCATATCCAGTCAACTCTGTGATTACAACATAAACATAACAAAACTGCGCAACATCTTCCCCTATGGCATTAGGCACGCGCCTGACAATCATCACCCACAAGGAGCCGATGTATCAGCCTGCAGAACGCCTGAACAAGCACGTCTAGCGAGCGAATCAGCGGTTTTCTTGATGGCGAAGGTGTATAAAAAAAGAAACAGTCCTAAAAAGGTAGAGGTTTGTGCTGGCTTGATATAAACAACCTCCAAATAAAAAAAAAGATGATGTAAACTGGATTTCATTTAAAGAGACAGAGGTTGGCGTTTTATTTCCCCCTCAAGCAGCTTTTTTTTCATACTCAAGGTCTTAAAGGAGCAGAAGAGAATTGGTCAACCATGATGAAACCTCTGATAAACAGAATCTTAAATTCAATACAAGCTTGAAGCATTTCATTTTCTCCTTGATCTTCTCTCCTCTGAGCATTGTAGCACATGTGGATTGTCTATTGCCGGTTCACCTGCGTCTCAGCCCTGTGGACAGCTGGTTTCCATTGCACTTGGTCAATGATTTCCGTACTTAAAGATGCAATCCAAAATTGATTTGCCCATCCAATTTTTGGATATATTTGAATATGTTCTTGAATAGTTTGACTTGTAGATGGAAAATATGCTTCTGGCAACTTTCAAAGTCCATCACAACTCAAACACAGCTTTGTTTTTGAACTCTTGTCTTTATAAACATAACGTTTTATGGCCTAAAAATATCTCTGAAACTCATATTTTTTAGACTAGTTTACCAATGGATTTCAGTATGGAAAAAATTTCATCATTCGATTAAATCACTGTGTAAACAAAGCCAGCAATGGGGATGACAGTGTTTGAGGGGGCGCCATACTGCAATTACCAATTGGGCCTTTGTGTTTGGCCAGTGATGGAAAAGGTAAACAAATCTTAAATTCAATTTCCTCATTTCAAAATTCTGTTGTATATCAGCTGCATGCAGGTATCAAAAGTCAAAGCTTAAGTTCACTATAATGCCCCCACATTTCAAAGCTATCAGGTGTTATTGTATTTGATTCACTAACCATTACAGGTAAAGCTCTTATGTCTTCCTCCTTAAGCTGGCTGGTTTGCATCACTTTTATGAACTGATTGCATAGTTTGTTTACAAAACTTGTTTCTTAATTTAGTGGACTTATTCAAAACTATTCTCAAATACAAAACTTAAGTAGAAGCACTTTGTTAAAATCCCCCCTGCTGTTGGTCAGGAAGACAACACAGGATCGGAGTTCATCTGGGTATTGAACCTATGACTTCTCAACACACACTAATCAGCATAGCACATTATGATCATGGTGTTTGGGTTACAGTCATGCCTCTGGGACAGTGATTGCAGCTCTGTGGGGGTGTAGTCGTGTTTAATTTCCGATAAACTTCTTCCCTTCAAGCTGGTTGGAACGTCTGATGTCCATTAGAGATGTTTTTGAAGGGGAAAAAATAACTGATCCTGTAACTGACTATTTTGGTTTGATGAATACACAAGACCGCAAAACAACAAGAGGATATAAATCATCCCTGCATGCCCACCTGCACTGTATGTGTCCATGTGTGTGTATGTGCGCACCTATAGTTAGGATATACTTTAGAATAGGATATACACTGTGTGTGGAAAAATACCCAGCAGCACTGGCATCTGAGAGAAGCGCCTGAGGAAGTGTGTGATGTTTTTCTGGGTGGTTTGCCCCAGAACTCCAGACTGCTTAATCACTGATGCTGATCTAGAGAGTACTGAAGCCTTTTAGTAACATTACACACACACTCAACTCCATCACACCATCAGTTATCACGAAAGGCGATTACACAAAGACCTCGGAGGAAATGTGCTGCTCTGTGCCGTGGTGTGTTCTTGTTTTGAAAGGCTTGAGGAGACACAGGGTGAGTGGGTGCATAGCGGGAGGGAGTAACAAATTAAACTGGATGATGTCTTTAGGAAAAGTTGTGTTACTGTCACATCATAATTATCGCATCCAGCTCTAGTAAATCCGCTGGATCAGAGGTGCAGCGCCCCCCTCCGTGCAGCAGATGTTGACGCTGGGGAGGTGCCACCTTGGACTATCCTCTTCCTAACTTGGTAGTGGAGACGTGCTCCCCCGGCAGCCTTAGAAGAAAAAGAAGAAGAAGAAGAAGAAGAAGAAGAAGAAAAGCAACACACCTCTGCAGCGAGGAGAACATCTGGGCCAAGGTGTCGGCACCGTCAGGGGTCCTGGGCCTGCACTCCTTCCCATAATCCCCATATCGCTTCCTTACACCCATTACATCACAGAGGAATCTGAGAGAAAGGGAAGGTGGAGGAAGGGAGAGAGAGAGAGAGAGAAAAGAGAGAGATCAAGACAGCGACAATGACAGAGACATAAACAGAAGAGCCTTAAGGTGCTTTTCTGGCATCAGCAGTGCAGTGCGTCATTAAGGACCATCTGACCTGCAGGTTATGATGCAAGCTCTTATAAAAGGCAGATGTTGCTTTAACTCAGCAAATATGTTCTGTTCTGTCTCCATATGTTTGTGCTTCATAATTAAAACGGAGTGAGAACGCCAAGCTTCTAATTCCTCCTCACCCCCTTCCAAAAATTACTCATCCATTAGCACTTGTTGAGTGCATAGGAAAAGTATGTTAACACTAAAAACGTTGCATATCTAAGTCTTTATGTGATGCACTTGAAAAGACAAACAAAAGTTACATGTTTTGCTCTCTGTCGTGAAGATTTGTGTTATTAAATTATATGTTGAGGTAAGAAAACCGTACAACAGTTTTTATCGCCGCAATCACATCATTACATCCACTCACAACCGGATAAACATTACTCAACTTTACATCTTCCATTACTGCAGAATAAAGAGCTTTGTTTCAGAATGAGATATCCACCATTTAAAAATTTGACAGCTACTTTAAAAACAAAATGATTATTAGCATAATTCTCTTTGAGGGATAGTAGGTAATTTAAGTCCTTGGCTGACAAAATTACATACTGGATCCTCTTTGTTTTTAGAATTGGTGATTGATTAACTTTTCCAAAATGGATATAAAGTGCTTTGGAAATGAACTTCTCAATTCAAGAGAAACAATGCTGTTTTTATGACACTAATATTGAACTTCCTGTGAAGTCCCTCAACTCAGTCTATTGTGTGGAGTCCAACTCTAGATGTTGCGAGCCGGTTTCCTCTGATGAGGCCATTCCATTTAAACTTGAGTGCCTGCCTAACTCTGTCCACAGGCGAACGGCCCGCCGCTAGGACCTGAAGTGCAGCACGTATGGAGGAAACTGCTCCAGTTGGAGAAATCGGATCCATCTATGGGGAATATCCCAAAATAAACCCCTCTGTTCTCCCATATCAGGCCTTGTATAAATAAGATAGCACTGCAGGCACACTGCACCATGGGAATTAGCCAATCCAGTCCTGTAAACATCAGCCAATGACTTCTGGCAGGCTGGCCGGCTCTCAGGAGGGGAGGTTCTGCGCTGGAATTCATAAATAAATCACTTTTCAGGGAGGATTATGTGTCCACAGTCCCCGTCCTCCCAGCCCACCCCCCAAAAATAAACAGGGCCGAGCAGAAATAGCAGAGTTTAAGCACCACTACAGGAAATGATCTGGGCTCGTTGCTATAATTTGGGGACATTATTTTCATAGCATTTGCATTTTAGTAAGACCCAAACCCATTCGGCCGATGTTACTCAATCCCCTCCACTCCCCACCCTGATGTGTGAATCCACATTCCAACTAACATGAATAGTAGGTTAAATATAACAAGTTACTGAAACAGAATAATGAATCTTTGTAACATTTTGATAATTTGATAACAGCATAAGCTCACTCACTTTCCCCAACACCTCCTCAAATAGTTTTAACACTGAACAGAGGTCACATAACCTTCAGCGGTGTTGCTTGTTTTCCCACTCAGCGGTTGTTTTGGGGGACTGTTTGTGCCATTAACAGGTTCCCGGAGGAAGTAATGCTGCACTATTTAAACCCACTTAGCCTGGCCCTGCCCTGGCCTTCGCGTAATCACCTCCCTAGACAAACATGGGGGGCCAGTGGCAGACGCTGAATGAGGGTTTGGGTAGGTGGTAGGTGGGCATACGGCCATGATCCGACCCTCCTGTTAGGATTAGTCACGCCAATACTCTAAATGCCTATGGAAAATGGCGAGTAAGCTCTCACTGCAAAAAGTCACCATCTGAACATGTCATTTAGTCTTTTATTGATTCCAAAAAATCTTAATTTTCTTAAAACAAGTGGAAAAATCTGACAGTGGGATTAGATCATTTTCAAGAATCTTGTAGAAATTCCTGAAAGAAGTGAAACTGCATTGGAAACAAGTGGAGTTATCTCACCTCATTGGCAGAGCTTTTCTCTTGGTTTATGAAAAATAAGATTTCAAGGCAGAATATGAGACTAAATGACTTGTTAAGATGGTTTTATTATCATGTGTGTAGACCCTCAACAACACCACTGGGTGGGCAGGCATGGAACAACTGATCCAGGTGGCTTTGGTTCCTGCTTCTGGGTTGTTTATGGGCAGGACCATTGTCTTGTGTTATGATAGGGACCACAAGAAAACACAAGGGACACTCACAGCTGCTGTTGCTAAGAAATGTTGCAGAACAACAAACTCTCTGACCCACATAACTCTGGCCAGAGATTTCCATGGGTCTCAGGACACAAGGGCATCATGGAAATGATCTTTAAGCATATGAAAATGATTCAGCAAATCAGTGGTAACTGTATGTGGGTATTTCCCAATGGAGGAGGTTGTTGTTGTTGCTCTTCCATGCTGCTAACTTATTCTTGTGTGGGCATGAATGGGTTAAACGGCTGAGCAGTTAGCAGCTATGCCTACATTATGTACACACACACACACACACACACACACACACATCAAAGAGTGGAGCGCTCCTCGCCTCCTCTGCATGTTCCATACAGTCTGCAGCAGAACTTTTACTCATATAAGGTACAGCAAGCCTGGTGCCTGAATAGGTGACACACAACAACCCCCAACATCCTGTTCGACATGTCTGCTGAGCACACACAGGTGCTGCAACACCACAACATAGCCAAAGCAAGTTTGACACATGTGCTATATGGGACAGTTATGGGTTGATAGGAAATATGAAATAATGCTCATTTTAGCATCTGCTCAGTGGTTAACGAGTGAAAAACTTAGGTTGTTCAGGTACTTCAGCTCTGAAATAGCATTACACCAATTTTTTTTTTTTGCGGTCCTGTGATAACTGGGTCTGGGGAAAGTAAGGGGGCTTCCTCTTTCCACACTGGTGTGATAAGGCAGGACGTGACATAACTTCCTGCTGCAGGCCTTGTGGCAGTCGTAGGAGGCTGATAGCGAGCGCCGATGTTCACAGAATCACTCGACACATGCACACAAACACTTGGCTGCTGTGAGCAAATCTGCAAGTGATCTCTAATCCTAATCTTAATGAAGCATTTATCGCTGTCAAAACCCATTGAATGTTCTTCCTTGATGCTTGGCTGATGTCTTCTTGGTGCTTGTATTAATTCTTGGCTATTGTGGTGAAAGGCGTCCTTGAATAGCATGAGAATATAAACCAGGCTCTGTGGAGGGAATCATCCCCAACCCACAGCCTATTAGTCACAACCAGCTGATTACAGATAAGCAGATATACTGCAGTAAGCTCAGCTAACCTGAGCCATAGGACCTAAGATGTAAACAGAATGCAATAAAAGGAAGGGTTTCATCCCAAAACACCATAAATCCATTTTAGAAAAATCTTGCCACGTGAAACTCATCAGTCAATATTTCAGAAACACAGATGTGTCTATTCTCAGAAACAGAAGTATTTTGTAACCAAATGTCTTAAAATGACTCACAACTTCTAATAGTAAACACTTCTAATAGTAATGTGCGTCATTATTAATCATTTTGAAAGTGCAGCTGTCAAATTTATCAAATGGTAGGTATCTAATTTTGACATGAAACTCTTCAAATGGAGCACAGAGAGAGAACAGAAACCCTCATCACTGACTGTGGCTGAACATCACATCAATGTAAAGAGATGGAGGGGGGGAGCAGTAAAAAGGTAATGAACTCAGCCACAGGAGACTCATAACAGCCGTTTTCAGGCCAAGTCAGGACACATACAGCAATGTGATCTCATAAAATCCGACCCTCAGAATCAGATCTTGAAAATCACATCAAAATGACAAGTGTAACCGTAGCCAGAGAGGACACATTGTGAAACATTGTTTGTAAACTGAACCCTGAACTAGCAAGTGCCAGGTTCACTACATGAGTCACAGCTTGTGGTGTCGCCAGGATTTAGCAGCTCAGTAAACAAGGCAGCGGTCCGCCAAACAGGAGAAAGTGCCCTGGAAAGTACCCAAGAAGCTCCCCTATGCAGACGGGGAAAATCATCTCGCCTCAAACAATTGATAAGCGGGGACACTCTCAGCACGCACGCAATCTCCTTAGATGAGGGAAAAGTCGGAGATCAAAAGTTAAGACAAAGGGGTCCATGCGTATGTGTGTGTGTTTGTGTGTGGAGAGATAGAAAGTGCAAGAGCGAGAAAGAAAGAAGCAGAAAGAGAGAGGAAAGAAGAGAAGCATAGAGAGAGAGAGAGAGAGACTGTCTGAAAATACAGCAACACTTCACCAAAAAGGTGTCAGTTTGCGTTATAATGCTGTCACAATAGTCAATAACATGACTACTAACTCAACATGACCCTTCACTGTCTGAACTGGTTTCGCTGCCACCCATCCCAGACATGGCCTCACGTTTTGTTCATCTTTTGTTCTGTGGGTGATGGAGTAATGACTCATCGTAGGAACCACAGTTTGCCAAAAAGCAGGGCTGGCGAGGGCAGGTCAGCCTGCCCCTCTCTTTCTGATAAAGGCAGGCCACATGAGGACAGAGCGGGCACGCTGTCAAAGTCAGAAGTCTGGAGTCCGATCCCCTTTCCACCTCGGACTTGGCTGGACCTCAGGGAGGGTACAGGCCATCCGCTCCCGGGCTGATAAACAACTTCTGGGCACAGAATTAGACAGACTGAGCAGGAGGTGTGTGTGTGTACAGAATGTACCGCACGCACACACACACACACACACACACACACACACACAGACAGACAAACAAAGAACACACAAGCACACACATACTCAAGCGTATGCACACACAACACACAAATACACACATACCCACATCTACACGCATAGGGCATTTTGTAGCCATCTCCATCTGATTTTAAGAGCCATTTTGATAATTTTCTGGGACAATTTTATTTAACTAGGAAATAATAGATCTGTATTGCATATTGGCAAAGAAACACTCAATATGTACCACTAAGATTTGGTTTAACTTCTTTCCCACTGCTGGAAACTCACAGAAGACGCCTTACAAAAGAAGATGGTGTTGTTTCCCCACTCTCTGTCTCCAAACAGTCCATCTTCCATCCCTCAACTGTTTATTTCTTTTTTTCAATGTATTTTTTGTTGATGCAGTGGTCTGTGTGGAATCAGCATTTTCTTCTCCCATTGGCTGAATGGTGCCAACATTTTCTACTGCTTCAGGCTGTGTACTCTGTTGTTTTGTGATCAGAAACCGCTCCATTTTTCTTGCCCAGAATACACTGGAAAGAATCACCTATGGTGGCCCAGAGGGAACAGTAATCACCTCCATGCCTGAATAATTGACAACTCAAAAAAAAAAACGTTAACAGGGTGAAATGCAACAAAGAGGTCTCATAATTACCATTTTTTGCCCCCTCATATTTAATTTTACAGGCATTTTCTAAAGTCTAAAGAGCATTTTTGCCACATGACCCTGTTATTTTCTGACTGTTATGTATGGAGCCACACAACCCTCCATCAGATCAAGACCTGAGCAGGAAGTGGGCAGAGAGGGGACTTTTGTTTGTCTTAAAATAGACTGTCAGACACCAAGTGTTTAGGTGTCTTCTGTTAGGATTCTTTCTCTTTTGTACTTCACTTGCAGCTCACTACAGTTCTTTACAGAAGACAGGTTGGGAAAAAACCAGGTGAAGAGGCCTCTGCACTGAAGAAAACCAGTTCTTCAAGAAAGTTATGACTTACAGCTCATCTAGACCCTTATGCAACAGATAAAGTGATTTACTTTAACCAACTTAGGACAGAGAAAACAGAAAGAAAGAGTCCTGTGTAGCGGCTGCTAAGTTCATTAGCCACTGACACTATTTCTTGGGAATCTCAAGGGCTCCCTGTGTGTGTATGAATCAACCACGAATGAGCGAGTCAGCCGGTTCCCACTAGAGCCTTTTTCCATCAACCTACCGAGGGTCATATACAGGACGTATCCCTATCATAACAGACTGTATAAGGGGGTGCGGGCTAAGACATAGGCCGTAAAAATATCTTGCCACAGTATATGGACCTTGGCAAAACCTTGCCTACCTCTGGATAAGGCTATATACAGTATATGCACAACTTCACCTCAGATGTACTGTATTTTTTTTTCATACTGTTTGGTTTGGAGGTGAGTGAAAATCATCATCATCTTCATTGTTGTCATCAGGACTTTTACTTTTTACTGGCTCTTTTCATGAGTTACCAGAATAAGAATAGCTACAATGAGTGTAATGTTTGCACGAATTTGACCTATAATTGGTGTTGACACATTACAGGACAGTTACTGTACACAGTAAAGGATTAACACACTTGGTACAGGACAAAACATAACACAACCTCCCATATAGTGCAGGCAAGATGTAGCCTACTGTATGACAGTAGACTAAACATAAACACACTAGAAGTATACATTGAAGGCTGAAGAATAGAACCAGGTTAATAGCACTGGCATAGCTGGGTATTGTCACAGCCACAGATGCTCAAAGTGCAACTAGGTTGATATTTAATGAAAGATGCATCTGCTCTTCATCAGCAATAATGTTCTGAAAATCTGAAAATTACAACGCAGAACATTATTCCATTACTTTTTTTATGTGCGCTTTGGTGTTTATGCTTTATATATCCCCGTGCCTAATATACACATGGGGATGTGAGGATTCGGCAGACACTGGACGGACTGTCTGGCCTCTTTTGCTTTGTCATTCTTTTACTGCGGAGTAAGGGCCAAGTCACAAGAGCAGCAGGACGGCAGGAAAGCAGGAAGCCCCACCCTGCCCCCTCTCCCCCCCCCCTCCATCCTCCTTTAACCTGGCTGCCGAGTCAAGGCCACGCTCCGGTCCGCTCTCCTCCTTTTAGCTTCATACGCATGCACAACAGCATGCGTATTTACTTGCACACACACACACACACACACACACACACAGGCGCACGCATGATCTCTCACAGACGCACACATACACTCTGAAGGCCGCGATCCCTACGACAGGGAGGCAAATAAATTAACTTTGTGAAAAACCAGCCTCTACCAACTTCTCCCTCTCCCTGCCTGCCTTCCCCTCCCCTCCCCTCCCCTCGCTCTAACTTCTTCCAGCAACCCCGTCCTCCCACTCCCCCCTCCCTCCCTCTCTCCCTCCCCCTCCCTCCCTCATCTTCTAGGCCCTCTTGCTGACAGCTGGCTCTGATTATGGCTGTGAAAAATGGGGCAGTCACGCCAGCAATCCCCCCCCCCCAGCATTCCTACAGCATGACTCCGCACTTTCTCCCTACTAGTGCTAGGCCGGTCTCTGCCTCCCTTCTCTCTTTCTTTCTGCTTCACTCTCTTCTTTCTTTCTTTCTTTCTTTCTTTCTTTCTTTTTTTCTTTCTTTCTCTCTCTGCATTGTCTTTCCACCCTTATTGTATGTGTACTAGTTAAAGAGATGCGGGCTGCATTAGGGGGTTGCAATGCATAACGTACCTGTGAGAAAAGAGGTGGTTTTGCCGTGTCGGTGTGTGTGTGTGTGTGTGGTAGGGAGGGAGGGAGGAGGTAAAGTTTATGCAAGCATATGATTGTGTTAGAGATGAGGGGATTTGTGTCCTGCAGTAATGGATGTTTTTAAAGGGGAGTCGTACACAGGGTGCAGGGTGTAAGAGCAAGGAAAGCTGAATGGGAGATTATGTGAAAGTAGTTTGTATGACAGAGACGGATGGAATAAATATTGAGGCAGCAGTCGCTCCCCCCTCTCCCCCTCTCCCCCCTCCTCCCCAATGATATTAAATGTCTCTTTAACATGTGGAGGAGAATTCAAAAACACAGTGAGCCCGCACAAGAACAAACACACTCCATCACAGGCCTGTGCTGCGATGTTTATGGTACGTTACATGACTTTATAATGATTACAGCATGTTGGAGGGTACATTGCTGCGGCAGATTTTTTCATATGTGCTTATTTGTTTGTCCAACGTCAAAGAGAAAAACCACTACATCGCCATAAGCATAAACAGTGGATGTTTGGTTGGGTTCTGTTGCATGATCTGGCTCTGTAGATGCAATTCAGATTGAGATCTGCAGTTTTGGCTGTTCTCTTCACACACCTGGGCTGTTTTGACAAACTTTCCACCTTGGTCGTGTACCCGCTCTCCTGAGTAAGCTTGTTACACTGGAAAATACAACCTCACTACCATAAAACTTACAATAGTTGGCCAGTTATTTGCTTCATCAACCAAAATTACCAGGTGATTATCATGGAGAGGCTATTATTAAAGAAAGGATTTTAGAATCTTAACATAAACCAAAAGGCTACAGCTGAGTACAATCAAGAACATTTGGTAAAAACATTTTACTATATCTGCGCAGTCTCATATTTTGATATCAAGATCCACAATACCTTTGCCAACAGGATACAGTGATGTGGCTGTGTGATTGATGTTTCTGTGCTTGCGCAAGCTACTCTGTCACTGTAAAAACATTTTTTTTTGGCCTGGCTTATTAGAGAGGTGTGCATTTGCAAAAATATGAGACAAAAAGACAGGTTATAAATTGAGACCAGGCATTTGTTGAAAGTTTTATGGTTACTATAGGCCTCAAGTTCAGATATGAGCTTTTCTATGTCTTTACAGTAAACCCAAGACTGACTCTGTCTTCAAACTTTTCAGCAATAATAATACTTTATTGCAGACAAATACCTGTTGGATTAAGGTTAGGGGTTGTTCAAAACTAACTCAAAAATCAGCTTGCTAGAGACCAACAACTTTAATGTTTTCAAGAAGACCAAATTAATTTCACGTCCTTGAACTAGCAGAAGTCTCCTACCCTCTCAGCTGTATCTCCTACATCTGAAATAACTCGATAATCTCTGTTTCACTGGCTAATAGGGAGCGGAGAGAGGGCTGTTACAGCGTGGTCTGCCTGCTCCAGAGGCCAGCAGATGCCTTGTGTCAGGTTCCATAAACAACATGAAACATTTTCATCCATCATGTTGCTGAGTTAGGAGCTCTAGGCCCTCTTATCCGGCTCAAGGCATCTTGTTGAAGCAGAGACATTTTCAGGGCGCCGGCCTTGATATCACCTCAGTGTAGATAAATCATGACCGAATGTTTTACCCAAATGAGCTCTCTCTCTCTCTCTCTCTCTCTGTATCTCTCTCTATCTCTCTCTAAGGTTTCAACATTATTATATTTCACAACTCTTCTCTCATCGTGAGGCACACACACACATTTCCGCAACTCGTGTCAAAGCATTCGACCCTTATTCTGAAAATTGTTGTGTTAGCAGAGGGCACAACTTTTTTTTTTTTTTTTTTTTTTTTCACATGACAGCAGTGTGACGAAAGCTGTTGATTCAGAGGCTTGTCAAATGGCCAGTCTCATATCCTGTACGTGGAAGATCAGACAAACACAATGCCCTCCGGCTCAAGTCAATTAAGGGAATCACTCATAATCAGTCATAAGACATAATCATAATAGGCCAAGCACACAGACAGAGCGTCACACTGGAAAATAACATTATTAGCTTATATTTTGTACTGTAAGCACAAAAGCACAGATCATATGTCAGCATTGATGTCATCATTGTATATGAGAGTTTGTAGGTGTTCCTGCAGACACATTTATATGTAGATCATGATGGTATTTGAATTGTGCACCCCGTCTTGCACGGTGAGTCATGGAGTGAGAAAGTGTTGCCCACAGTGGAAGCTCCAGCACTGTACTCTATCAGACAGTTTCAAAGTCCCACCTACACACCAGCCCTTTGTCTCCACCGCTGCACACTGTTATCTGCGCACCTCGCCTGCTACTGCGTTCCATTCAATCTCTCCATTCACATTGTTGCATCTCATATCTCATGACAAAGCTCCTCGTCTCAGCCCTTTCTAGAACAAATTACCGCATGATTGTTTTTGCTTTTTACCCGATGGGGATGATCAAGGCAGGTCATGGTGAACTCCCGAGGGCCCCCGCCTTCCTGGAAACGGCAGAACAGGCCCAGTGCGAGCAGGCCCAAGACCGAAATTTTATTAAAATAAGGTAAATGATTCAGGTCATCATATTAAACACATTAATAGCTTTCCCCCGTAGGGATAGTCCTCATCTGGAACCCATTTCATCATCCAATTCATAATATCTTCGGGTTTGATTTTATTGGACCACACGGTCTGCGTTGGTGTGGTCAAATGTTCTGAATGAATGTCAGACCAAGAAATGGACCATATCCTCTGGGCCTGTTGCATGCCATGTACTTCCACAGCTTGCTCAAATTGTACGTGTGAACATGCAGTACAGCAAAAAAGCAAATGTGAACCTCATTTTGTGACTCAAACTAGCTACTAAGCCTGTAGTGAGCTTCATGGTCTAAACTAGAAACAAACTTACACCATAACAATTTATAGTCATACAGCAAACAAGCAGACTTTTGATGCATGGGTCTGCCTGATATAGTACTTAAAGCTATTTATTAAGATAATAAAAGTTAAAAATGATGAATGGAGTTTACCACAGATGGGCCAGCTAAAGTGAAGTAGGTGGACATGGAGTTCCCAGTGACGGCACTTGGACTGTTCTTCCCTCTGAGTGTTGAGTCGGAGGGCTTTAGCGGTGTAAACACTGTTAACAGACAGTTGGAAGGTTTCAATGAGGAGAAAGGGGGATTGTTTGGGTGTACTTTGGCAGAGTTCTTGGCACAGTGGTGCTGGTGGTGGTTTGAAGGTGGGGGCTGGGGGTATGGGATTTTTGGTAAATGTGCCATTATTTACGAGTGGGGTGGGCTGAGGGGGGACAATAAAGTTTCATTTCTGGGAAAGCCATTCCATTTTACTAGACTTTGCAGAACCTATAAGCACACAAGGCAAAAAAATAAAATGCAAACCAGAAAGTATTTAACAAGCACAAAAAGCGTTTCCATATTCAGCTGTCACACAACAGAGCAATAATGTGAGGACACCACTGGGTTGACAGAATTACGTGGGCTGCCATTTGGGTCTGATGTGACACTAATAGCACTTACTGGAAGTATACAGAAACGGCATGTGTATGTTTCTGTCGGGCGCGCTAGTGACGCTAAATGCTAAGTCAGTGCATAATTCGTACCAGTTTTAGGTTGTTAAACCTCCATGTCACAAACACGCAAACATGCTGACACACATGGTACTGGTCAGGTCTGATGATGCTCCCACACACATGATGGCACAGAGACGGCCGGGCCCCTGTGCAGTATGGCTGTAGGACAATCTCCATTGTCCGCTCGGATACAAATGGCTAAAACCCAGGAACTGCTCTGGCCTGGACGTTAGGCCCTGGCAGCAACAAATTACAGCTTTGGCCAGGAAAGCCAACCAAATGGGCTGATTCTTCTAATTCAGCCCAAAGGACTCCACACAGCTGCACTTTCTTTCACTGCCAGGGAAGAAGACAGCCTGAAAGAGCGAGAGGAGAAAGAGAGGCGGAGTGGGGGAACAGTTGGGGGCAGGGACTGGACTGGACCAATCTCAAAGACCCAGAGGGTTGCTTTCTTTAAAAAAACAAAACAGGGTGCTTAGACTCATCTTGGACATCAAAACTCTATTTTTGGGCCGATCTATGTTCAGGCTGTGGCCAATCACACAAAATCCCTCAAAGTTGTTTTCATTTCGTGATTGAAAACACATTTGTAAAATTACAATCAAAGAGGTAAGACACTGATGTCTTTTGGCCCCTTTGAGAACATAAAATGCTGTTTGAGCCCTTTGTCTCTATTTCTCCCAGGGAAATGAAAAAGCGAGATGCGGAGAAATCCTTCTGCCATGGGCTACGTGATCTGTAGCCACATACCTTGAGTATTGCTCATTTCCTCATCATTTGCCATTAAAAGGAGGATGGATATATTTCACGAGCTCATGTGACTCTCTGGGAGTCACAACAGGTCACAGAGAAGAAAAGAGCAGACATTACAAGGACTTTTCATCTCAGGGGGACAATCAAAGGTGCAGTTTAACAGATGAATATTCTATTGCTGAAGCTGGGATACCTGTAGCTCTCAAGATAGCAAACTTTTTAACAATACTGGGCTCGCCACTAAAAACCAAAAAGCTTTTGTTGAGGTACACTATCTCCTCATAAACCATGTGCACTAACCACAAGATTACCTACGGCAACATTGATAGAAAAAGTCACAAACAGTGGAACCCAAGATAGACAAGTCTTGCAGCAGCTTTTTCACTGAAGAGATTTAAGATATCTATAATTTGCAGTGCTGTACTGGGAATACAGACAGGCACCAAAAGAGTTTGAAGTTAGAGTTGCAATAACCATAAAAGCAGTTTTTTACAATCAATCATCATACGCCAACAACAAGAAGAAATCTCACATCACCATATGCCGTGGGTCGATTGAGGAAGGATCACAAAGAACTGATTCTATTTTCTGCGTAAACAACCCAGCTCGAGCGCGCAGCTCATCATCATTTAATCAAAAACACGTTCGACACGCCAATTCGCACATCATTGAACGCTAATTTACAAACATTCACTTATGATAGGCAAGCTGTTGTCAGACACAAAATGCGACGTGTCAGAATCCTGGGCTTGTCAACGGCATCTGGAGCAATATCAATACTGGAGGGAACAGTCACTGGAGAGAAGACCGGTCCAATTCAATAAATCTGGAGGGAGAAGTGTGAGAAAAGTGGGCAGAGTCAGTGTAGCGGTTGGCCTTGTGTATTGTCCGGAGCTGGACACATGGACTGTGTAATTCTAGTCCACGAGTGACCACACAGGGCTGGTTGTGAGGTCTGGGAGTGCTGGAGAATGGAGACAGATGGGACAGGGCAGGATTTTTTGGTGAGAGAATGCCTTCCACTGTTCCTACGCTATACAAAGCCCATTGATTTTTCCTGTGTTGAGTGAGGAGCCGAGTAATATCTCGTTTCAGCGGCCGCCGCGCGGTCGTGACACCTGGACCAGGGTCAGGTCTGTCCGGCCCCCGACGGAGGGACGCTGAGCCCAGAGGGACTTGACACAACAACCACCAGATTCCTACCTCTGTCCCTAAACCTCCGTCCCGATAAGTCCGTCTGCACACACAGTTGGTCTACGATCATGTGACATCTTTGCATTGCAATTGTGCTGCATTATGTGCCATATGACTGAAGTTATCGTCAAATTTCTACAGCTTGATGGCTTTGACCTGTGCTTTTTCCTTTTTGACCCCTAATGTGTGAGTGGAGTTGGATGCACAGCAGTGTGCCAAACGCTCCCCCCTTCCCATGAGCCTCCTGGGCAGACGGAGAGAATGCTCCTCAGGAAACATGGGTCAGGAAGTCAGAGGAGGAAGCTGGCCTTTCATTCTAAATACAACCCTCCTCAAGAGACCAGCGTGTCAGCAGGGAATTAGACAGTAAATCTCCTTTAAACGCTGACCCTCGCAATTCACCACTCCATTCTCTTGTTTGTTGCTATTTTTGTGACCCCACATTTACCAAAACATCATTATTCCCCTATTTCACTTTGAATTGGCAGTGACAGGGCCAAAAAGATTCATTTCCATGATGCTAGGTTTGTTTTGAACTGCAGTCCTGATTGTAATGTTGTGACGTGTTGAAGTCCTCCAAATGAGCCAAGGCTAGCATTGATGCTGCATCCCACCCAGTATGAGGTGAAGGCCAGTGGAAGTAGTGGATGGGCATCTTGGAGCGTTTCATGGGAACAACATCAGCAAGAGCAGTTGGTGGTACACCACTAACAATGCTGTGGCTACTCTTATGGACAATTAATTTCTCCTCGTTCTTATTTTCCTTGCTCTCTCCCTCTCCCTCTCTCTCTCGCTCTCTCTCTCTCTCCCTCTCCCTTCCACTGAGGCTACTTTCACCCTGCAGCAAAACATGGATAGAAGAAGACGACCGCAGTCCTCCCAGCTTGTCCCACGTGAATTTGGCAAACACCATGAAACATGAAAGCGGGCCAATCATGCTGTCCTGCCGAAACTTATAGAGACAAGAACCGGATCACGCAAATTGGGATGTGGGGAGAGAATGTATACAGAAACTAAACCCACACAATGTCACCGTGAACGCAGCCTGACACATGACAACATATTCAAGGCATCAAACACTGTCAAGCTTAAACTTTGTTACCCTTGACTGTTGATTGCCTAACCTCAGCGGACTAATTAGCTGTCCTGTTTCGAAAGACGTCATCTGCACATGCTGGGAAAAATAGGAAGTTATTAAAGGTTATTAAAGTCAGTTATTAAAGTTATTCCATTCAGCGATTTATGACTTTTATCAAGCTGTATGAGCTACCAAGGAAGAGCAACACCATCAGCAGGTCTCTGGCCTGTAATTGACCCAAAATAAAGTCACATTTTCACATTAAAGAAGAGTAATTAAGCAATTAAGTAATTAGAGCAGAGATCCAACAGAAACGTCTGGTGAAGAGGTAATATATCACGCTCACTCGCTCATAGCACCATCCTTCATCATTGAGCAGTTGAAAGTGTAGGGTAACTAGGTGTGTGTGTGTGTGTGTATGTGTGTGGGATTGTTCCAAAACAGAGAGTACAGGCTGGAAAATGAATTTGGCAAGCAAGAAATCTCAGTACCTGGTAAACAGCTGAGTCATTAGTATTGATCAACAACCCTATCAAACCCCTACAGATATATCATGGTTATTTTGTGCCATGGGACAGTAAAAGTCTTACTTTAAGACGTCATTTATTGAGCCTGAGATTGACTGATAAGGTGCTGCACTGCTCATGACGATTACACCAGTGTGTGTATGTTAGCAGATGATAAGTGCTTGCCACATAATTAGGGCAGTAAGTTAGTAAGTCAGTGATTACACAACACACGGCCTTGTGTTGAGATCTAAATCACCTCAAAGTCACACAAGGAAAGAGCTGTGTGTGAGTTTGTCCACTCTGCCGACCTAACTGTCTATTCTTAGAAGTTTTCACTCAGCCACCCAAAGTGTAGCCATTCAGATAATCTAAATTTATAATTTAGGCAAATATGGAGATGCCTGAAATAACCATACTATACACACTGAATCTGTAAAGAGGGGTTTAAATAGAAAATGCAGGCATTACAGTAAGAGAATGTGGAAAATGAAGAAACCTTCCCTCTGTAGGCTGTAAGGGGGAACTGCAGCAACCTGTTGCCATGAGCTCTGAATTACAGGGAATCCACAGGCAGGAGTCTCCACAGATAACGTTTTTTTTTCCATGACTTCTTTCATCTCCCATTCAGATAGATAAAATTTAATTTCCCCTCATACCACCTAAATATTATCGGTGACCTCAAGCCTCATCCCTATCCTCCCTTCCCCTTTAGGGAGAGAGTGGGGGGGTCGTCAGTGAAGACAGAGCAGGAGGGAAAAATCAAAACATCCAGCCGAGGCAGAGGAGTGACTGACTGCAGCTCTAACAGGGACTGATAGGGCCTATGCAAAGGAAGGCAGCCTTGACCTCATCCTGTACAGGGTGGTGTGTGTGAGAGTGTGTGTGTGTGTGTGGGGGGGGGTGTTCAGGAATCAGTTACAGTCAGAGCGGCACACTCCTGAAAGAAAGCTCTTCTCAACTTCAACAATGGCAAACATCCAGACCTCTACGGTTTTGGAAAACTTTGCTACATCTCTTTTATTCCTGTTGCTTTATTCTTCTGAAACCCTGCCTTTAATTCAATTCAATAAATAATAAAGCAGTCGAAAGCAGTTTCAGTGGGTGCGGTTTTTACTAAGGAAGTCAATGGAGTAATTGGGCAGGAAAAACTTATATTCATACTCATATTTCACATGGATTTACACAAACACTGATGGGACGGGTGATGATTTATATTTTCTCTGAAACTACTGACTCGTATGCCATCCATGAGTAAACCATATATCATACTATATATACATATATCATCAGAGTCCAGCCTACACCCTAAAATCCATTTTGAAATAACCTGATAAGACAAACAAAATGTGCAAAAGGTCAAGGGGTCTGAATACGTTTGCCAGGCACTGTGTTTAGTAATTAATTGGCCTGTAGCTTTCATGGAGTGTTACTGTCTGCGTCTGTAAACAGGGACACATCTGACTTTATCCCATGAGAGAGAGAGCAGACTGATTTTTTTTTTTTTTATTATTATTGTTGTTTTTGGCAGGAAACAGGTGCCTCCTCCAGAACCTGGAAGGAGAACTGAGTAGTACAATATCAAGCAGGCACAATGCATCTGAGAGTATTAAAGTAAACAACAGTAGCATGGTGCTTCTTAAGGCCAAGGCCCAGTAAAGAGGCCATATACAGTAGAGTCAGTGGGCTTATTGATGAGCATTGATCCCTGTTGACCTACTACAAGTGGTCAATATGTCTCCTTATGACATCACATACCAATTCCTGTGCATTTATTGTACTTAAATCAACTCTGATAATGTTCAATGCGTGACATGCTGTGGGTCCTTTGGGTCATTTTATGCCTTTTAGGAATTGTCGTATTTCTGAGAAAGGCAGTGATTCTCCTCCTTTTTGCTCCTGTAGTTTTCCTCGGGGGGAAGACAATCAATCTGATCCACTTAATCAATCAGTGACAGGGCCCTTTGAACTGCAGACGTGATTTCCAGCAACACTGTCATTCCATCCTGTCGTCTGTAAAAACACTCCAGGGGGAGATTACTCCACACAGCCCTGGCTCGTAAAACTCTTTTAATGTTAAAACACACACACACCCTCGCTCTGTGCTGAGTGGCTGGCTCCTGAGTCCAAAATAACTCAATGTTTAAAAAAAATAAATAAAAAAAAAGTTATATATGCACATCCACTTTTCTCATTTGTCGAGATAAAACTGTAGATATTCAGACAGCAGAGACTCAGGAAAAAAGAGAAGAGACTCGGGTCAAAACTTTGTTTGTAATATGGTTTTTGTGGAGAAGTGATACTGTGTGTGGGCCTCCAGAACCACTCAAATATCTCCAAACTACCAGACTTTCCTATGTGAACTCTGTATCAGGTCTGTTCTGTCTTATTTCTCTCAACCAAACTCAGTATTTCAGCCTAAAAAAACAACTTCTATTGCCTTCTCCACAACTTCAAGAGTGCAGACAAAGCTCTCCACCCCCTGCGTGGCTCCTGGTACATACAGGGAAAAGAAGAGGAAGGGGAAAGGGAATGTTTTGCCCCCCCTCCCTCCCCTCTCTCTCTCTCCTCTCCCTCTCTCTCTCCGCCCCTCTCCCCTCATCTCCCCAGGGCAGAGCTGTGTAGTAATAAACGTCCCCCATAAATCTCCCCCTCCCTCACGCCATCCCCTCCTCCTCCAACCCCCTTTTTTTTTTTAACAGCTTCTTTTCTTCTCTCCGCTTTCTTTTTCCTCTTCTCTTCTATTGCAACCCAACCCTGACATTGACTCTGCACATGGCCGATGGCTGCTCCGTCATGGATTTTTAGAGGGAGGAGAGCCGGGATGGTCCACAATAGATTTGTATAGGTTTCACACTCTCTGCCCAGTTCTTGTATACATATAGCTACAAGCCTCAGCCTGACTGACTGTGGTTGAATCTGGTGAGATCACCGTGGTGTCAGGTTATAGCCTACCTGATGGAATGAGAGAGGTGCATACACGTACATATTCAGCTTGTATTCAGAGAGCTGTATTACCTGATGGTAAGGAAGAAGGGAGGAGCTCTAATAGCCCCAGTTGGAAAAAACAAAACAAAAAAAAAGTTTTCAATGGGAAACGACTGTGGTCTGGCAAGGGTTAAAAAGCCCTGGCTGCCTGAATTCACCGGAAAGTCCCACAAGTGACGTTACAGTCCAGCAATTAAGAGTAAATTAATTACAGAGTAGTGGATGGTAGCAGAAACCCTTAGGATAGTAACGCCTCCCAGTAAACAACCCAGACTGTCTAAGCACCAGACCTCCAGGAGTAAAAAAATAAAAAGTTGTGTTGTTGGCTGTGGGCATCATGAAACTACCACTAGGCTATAAAAACATTTGATAGATACAATCGGTTTCACTATTCATCCTGTATGGGCATTACAATGAAGACATTATCCCTTGTAACCAAATCAACAGGATGTATCTCTATAACTGTAGCCTAAGTGTGATAACTCACTTTTTATATGTAATCCAGTGGTTTTACTCTACTGATAAAACTTGTATCATGGGACAGGGGCTGTGTTTTCTAATGGATACTGCCTCAAACTAAAGATAAGAGAAAATGTGAGTTCTTTCCACTCTTTGGTGGTTTTGTGCGCTCAGAAATAAAAGCCAACAACTGTTTTGCATGCGTACTGCGTGCAACAGTGTAGTAATCTCAAACAAACTGGCAAACCAATGCAAGTTTGAAGAAAAAAAAAAAAAAGTTTGTTGAGTGTAACGCCCATTGCTCTTCAGGCTCCTCCTGCACAGGATTATAAAGCAAATGTCGGGGCTGGTGTAGGGCAGAGGGGGAGTTCTGCAGGGTCAAAAATACACAGGAGCTGCAAATCAGAAACACCGCAGACCTGCGCAACTTTGTTTCAAGAATACTTTTTTACTACTTTTGATTTTATTTTCGTCGCTGCAAAGATGACCACAGCCGTGGTATCGCCTTTCTTCGACTTCGAAGTAATGAACAAGGTAGCTTCAAAACTTTTTTTCTCATTATTTCTAGAGATGGTAACTCTTGCTAGCCAGCTAGCATTGGCCGCCGTAGTTAGCTGCTGTGGAGGAATGATGGGCTGCATGCTCGCGGCCCTCTGCTATGGCGCGCGTGTATGGAAGCAACTTGTTTTTGTTTTGATTTGTTTAGATTTTCACGTCACTTCGAGTCGGGTATTTTCTCAGTTTCTTGTTATTTCCTGTCTGAGAGTCGTTGTAAACTGTACTTACCATAGAAGCGTGTCTTCCAAAGTGTGCCGCTGGCTGCCGGGTAGCAGGAGTTGTAATGGTAAACTTACGCATTTTGATATTCAACATGTGCCACATCAAATATAACATGGTTTTTCCTTATGAGATGGGAATTTAGCAGTGCTGCTTCGCTTTTGAGAGTGAAAATGATTATTGTTGTAACGTTGTAGTACCTTCATGTCATCTGTCTTGAATTGAGAGCAGTTTTGCGCCTCTTTCTACTAATACTTGTCACAAAGCAGCCACATGCTCGTATTCAAGGTAACCATTGATCAGATTAGATTTGTGTAACTTGCAATATACCAACTTCAAATGTTTCTATGATCTTGTATTTGGTGGTAAATTACCAGTATTCAAAATTGAATATTAACGAACCAGTTTTCCCTGCTTAACGTTAAGGCAACATTTTAGTTTACACAGTTCCACTTGTGCGTAAATCCATGTTTTCCTTAGGCAATATCAGATCTGGTATAAAACTCTGATTACTTTAGTGGTGGTTATATTATATTCGGTGGTAGGCTATATTGCTTTGTAAGTCAATGACTACTCGACTGGCTTGGCAGTGTATTGAAATCCTGATCAGTGTTCATTGTAATTCAGTAGGATGCCTTGCCACTTTCATTATGTTTCAAATGGTGCAGCTTCTTTGTAGCCTACCAGCCCACTGCCCTCTCATGTGCTCCTGCTCCATTTACTAAACAGGCACACATTCCTCACCAGGGCAACTTGCCAAACCAGCTGCTGTTCTATAGGCCTGTATCCGCTCATGTTTTCAGAGCCAAAAAGAACACAGTCATGCAAGAGGAGTCTGTGGATGTTTTTTCTCTCCAACCCACCAGGCATTTTCAAAACCAGATCCACATTGTCAGTCTTGGAGGAATATTACATGTTTCTAATAATGTGTTTTTCTTCTTGTCTCTGCAGAACAACAAACTGCTCAACTACAACAACAACCTGGGAGCCCCCCATCCTATGTCTGTCCCTTGCACTGGCACCAACGTGCCCATCTCCAGCCCCGCCGGAGCCCTGCTGGACAGGAAGGCGGTGGGGACTCCCTCAGTGGGAGGGGTGTACCAGCGGCGGCACTCTGTCAGCAGCACAAAGTTCAACCAGAACCAGTTTCTGAACAGCCTGAAGGCAGCGGACCACTCCTCGCTCATCTCAGGGGTTGGCAACGCCAGCAACAACAAGGAGAACCGCCTGCGAGACCGCTCCTTCTCTGAGACAGGCGAGAGGCTCTTACACAAGTGCCTGGGGCCTGCCAGTCCCACCAGCGGCAGCGGCAGCAGCCAGGTGAACTCCAGCCGCTACAAGACGGAGCTCTGCAGGCCCTTTGAGGAGAACGGCTCCTGCAAGTACGGAGACAAATGCCAGTTTGCTCACGGAATCCATGAACTGCGCAGCTTGAGCCGCCATCCCAAATACAAAACTGAGCTGTGCCGCACCTTCCACACCATTGGCTTCTGCCCCTACGGGCCTCGCTGCCACTTCATCCACAATGCCGAGGAGCGCCGTGGACCTCCTCCACCGTCCTCCCCTCTCTCCTCTTCCAACAAGATGGAGCGGCCTCGACTGCAGCACAGCTACAGCTTTGCAGGGTTCCCCAGCTCAGGTGGGCTGAGAGACAGCCCCACCTCGGTCACCCCTCCACCCATGTTCTTCCCTGATGAGGTCCCAGAGTGGCCCAGCAGCAACCCCTTCACCTACTCCAGCCAGGAGCTGGCCAACCTGTTTGGGCCCAGCCTCGGTGCCGGTCCCGTAGGCACTGAGCCCAACACCCCTGCACCTCCCTCTCCAACAAGCACCCCTTACTTCTTCAGGCCCATGTTGGAGTCCCCTCAGATGTTCGAGTCTCCGTCCAGCCCCCCTGACTCTCTGTCGGACCAGGAGGGCTACCAGAGCAGCTCCGGAGGCAGCCTGAGTGGCTCAGAGTCTCCCACGCTGGACACCACCCGCCGCCTTCCCATCTTCAGCCGCCTCTCCATCTCTGATGACTAGACTGCACACATCCACCAGCGAATTAAGTTAAATGACACAAAGAGAACATGGCACTCCCCTCTACCTCTACCCCTTTCCCTAGCTTCCCTCTCTTCCCTCTACGCAAGACACCATGTTAGTTCCTAGTTAGCTTTGTAAGGATGTAGTCAATTAAGGGAACTCTTTCAAATCAATTTCATCCCTGTTGATCCTCACAACAAGTTTTTAAATAGTACCCCACCATGTGTCATAGTGCCAAAAAGGAGAGGAAATTGAACAATGAAAATGATGTGAGAACAAGAGTTGACTGTTTTTCCAGGTGCCACTTGTTTTTTTTTTTTCTTCTTCTTCTTTATTTGTTCTTGAATGTGTAGCAGCGCAAGTGGCCTTGGAATGGGGAGTGCATTGCACTAACCCCACCCCCCCACCCCCACCCGACGATACCACTTCCCCTGAGCTAGCTAGAGGGTGCTCACTAACGTAACTGTAGATCTACCGCAGCCGTTTTTACAGACTGAGCTAAGACAAAAGGAAAAAAAGACCCTGAAACGATATGAATGGTTTTTAAAAAAGAGAAAAAAAAGTGCCTGGGGCGGTTTCTGCATGTGTTAGGGTGAATGGACTACTGTTTGTTTTTGGTTCTTTCTCATTTGCCCCCCTGTCACGGTTCTTCTCAAGCCCTGTCTTATGTAATTGTGGACTGGGTGAGTCTGCAGGAAGGACTTTGAACTGGAAGTTGGTTATGTTCCCCCTGAGTTTTCTCCTCCTGTTGCTGGTCACTGGCTCTTTTGGGAAGGAAGTCTTGATATCTAACTGATTATTAAACCTATAAGACTCTGTCCCGTCTCTCAACCCTGCCCCCATCCATGCCGATCTGCAGGCGGTGGGGAATTCCAGCATTCCCATGGTGCAGTTGTACATCCTGCGACTTGATGAGATCGGATCTCCAAGCTATCTTACTTTACTTTACTCCCCTAGAACCTGCTCCCAGGAGCACTCTGTACTCATTACATCCCTTTTGCTTTCTTTATTTGATAATTATTTTTTATTAATGTTATTATTACGGTTATTATTATTGTTTGAAAACTTTCCAGACAGAAGGTTTGCTTGTCACTGCTTATTTAACTTATCAAAACATATTTATTGGTGATCATATGCATTTTTTTGTTAATTTTGTTTTGTATTTATCTGGATAATGAACAATAGAATATATTTTCTTTTATGTTAAATTATGATCTTCCATATTAATCTAAAGATTGTGAAGACGTTTTGTCAGTTTCCTTTTTTCACAGTTTAATATATTGTACTTCAATGACTTTTGTTTTGCAACTACACTTTGTCAAAATGAAACTTAATTTAAAGCAAAAAAAAAATGCAAAAAAAGATGTTTTGCGTTTTGATTATTTATTGTAGATTTTTTTTTTTCTTTCTCCCTGTTATTGGACTGCAATTCCATCTAAACTCGATTTGCTTGTATTCATTCCTGATCGTTCCTCTCCACACCCCACAATGATCCGACAGTAACAGTACCGAACTGTTATTACCTTAATTCAGCCGCTTTTTTTTTTCATTTGTTTTCTATTTTGGCTTGTCCCAACTTATCTAAAAAAGAAAAGGTTCTCACAGTACTTGGGTTGATACCAGAAGTAAACCGGTGCTATGAAACCTGACATCACTGTTTGATTTAGGAGGGTCTCCGACTTAAAAGTGGTCATTTTAAAATATCTTCTGTCAATAATGTTTTATGGATACCCAGACTGTTAATACAAGCAATAGCTGTGACCAAATGGGTTGAGGAAAGGATTTTTTTTTTTTTATTTGATTGGATGTTTGATGCACTTGCTTGGCCCCTCTGACCATTGGAAGTGCCTCATTTGAATACATTCCAGGTAGCTAAGGCTGTCTGCCTTTTTATATTTGATAATGGAGGACAATTAGATTTTTAAAGTCACTTGTTCTGTGTTGCCTCCCGACTTTTTGAAAGAGGTGAACAGATTTGACACAAAGAAAGTAAACTGTTGAATGTATTTTTTCAGCCATGGTTTTTGTTCACTACAGTAATTTCTGTGAGTTTATATAAAAACTGTTTTTTTTTCTCTTTTGTAAGTATTGATTGCAGTTAAAATCAATAAACCCCGTATTTTTTGAAAAGTTAATCAGTGTAATGAGTTGTCTACAAGTGTGCTTTATGGAAAGGCTTATGCCGATCTGCCTTTATTCAGTTATGAACAGAGCATAAAGTATGTCATTTTCAACACATCTGTGTGTCTCGTTAGGAATGACACACATTTATGTTTTCAACCCAACATTTAACACATCTTGTGGTATCGGTGTTCTAACACAAATGTGCGCTGTTGCTAACCAGATGCACAAATGTGTTGGAAAATCACACGTCCTATTCAATCTACTGTACAATGTAGATTAAGTTTCAAATGCCTATTATATTCCTATTATCAGGTCACTTATTCTTCTGAGTTTGAACCAGACTTCTCATATAACCTTATTGAGGGGGGCGGGCTAGAAGAGACGGGCTATCCTCGCGCGTGCATAATGTAGGACAAAGGTAGTTTCACTGTGGTGACTGGTAATTGTTTCATGTAACTTTATGTACAGGGACATCCTGCGTTGACAAATGTTACATATAACTAAAAGCGAATGGGTGGGGGAATGGGAAATAGGAGACTGGCTCACTGTGCTTGTATGTACATAATGTAGGGATAAGGGAGTTTCACTGTGGTGGAAGTTGATTGGTGAACTGGAGAGAGACCAGTAGGGGTATTGACCTGGGGATGATCCAACTCTGATTGAGCAGGTTTGATTACACAAAGACACCACACTCCTGGTTTTCAGCTGAAATATTGATCAGGGGGCTGTAACCATAAAGTTTCCAAGAATTAAAAAAAAAAAAAAAAAGTGACTTGCTGAGGTTGTGACCTGATCAATGATCCTAGGGTTACCAGTAAGCGTTCTGATCGATAAGTGTGTGAGGTGATATTCCTGGGAAGTATGGAATAAATAAACCATTTAGCCTTAGACTACCTTTCTTCTTTTTCTACTGTTATTCTA
Source organism: Centroberyx affinis (assembly GCF_046629955.1). Lineage (NCBI taxonomy): Eukaryota > Metazoa > Chordata > Actinopteri > Beryciformes > Berycidae > Centroberyx > Centroberyx affinis. The sequence continues at coordinate 108,710 of NW_027279798.1, forward strand.
CTTTTCCCACTAAAATATGTATTTATCATAGTGCCACATGCTTTAGCAATTTTATAACTTTTTCCACAGAGGAGAAATGTGGCTAACTCTATGAGCATGACACCATTACCATCAAGGCAGGTAGAGCAGTATTTGATTTCAGTAATAATATAGCTTCCTCTGCAAACACTCCACTCGCCATCCGCACTGCTTCTGCTTTTTCTCGGTTTCTGGACACTTCCGTCTGCCCGTGTTTATATTCTCTCAGATTGCAAAAGGAGCCGGGGCAGGAACTCCCTTCCCTCCATACAATGGTGGGTGCTGACCCTTCTCAGTTGACCCGTGGAGGCCTCCTTGTTGCTTTATTTCAGAGAACCGGGCCTGATAGATTGTCTCGCTCCTGTGTTTCCGCCCCCTCCTCCCCCCCATCTCTGAACAGGCTGGGGGAGAAGGTTCGCCTGCCTGCTGAGAGCCTGATGTTACTTCAGGGTCCAGGACCTTCATGTTCCTTCAAGCACCTCACTGCATACTGATAAGTTCAAGTAGGGAACCTGCCTAGTGAACCTTGGGTTTCTTGATATTCAAAGGTGCTTATGACCAGTGTTGGGGGGTAACCTAAGATTACATTTTTCTGGTAACTAGTGACTTATTGTGTCATACTTTTAAGTCTTGTAATCCCACCAATGATATTAGTTACTTTTTAAAATGTGAATTTTGTTACTCTTATTTTCCTTTCATAGTTACATTTTTTAGCGCCAATTTTTTTAAAAAGTAGAAAAAGTGAAAATGCCACTGCATCATGTACAGACAACAAGTTGCTAATTGAAAAAACACAATCTAAGTATGCTTGATATAAATGAGATTGCCTTACTGTTTTAAAAACAGAGCAATAGTCTTGTATTGTATTTTAAAACAACAGTCAACAACACAGCACAACACTACAAAGTAAAGTAAAAGTAACCAATTACTTCTAAAAGAAACTTTTCCCAACACTGCTTATGACATAATAAAAAAACAAAGACAATCCTTTACGCTCACAGCTGAGAGCTTGTATCAAGATAACTGCAGTTCTGTGTGTGTGTGTGTGTGTGTGTGTGTGTGTGTGTGTGTGTGTGTGTGCGTGTGTGCATGTGTGTTTGTCTATGTCTGCGTGCGTCACACACACACACACAGGTGACGTGACAGGCTAAAAAGCTAAAAAGCCTTTATTGCTATGGTTCATGTTTCAGCTGAGTTACTGGAGCATAGGGGATGGATTGACTCTGGTATCCTCTCTCAACCACATGCTGTCTGAATTTAACTTCAGTGTTTTATTACAAAGGAACGGATTATCAAAAAGCCAAGTTTCAAGATAAAACATGAAAGCGAGAAGTCTGTTTCTGCCTTTCTATCTCGGCCTACATCTGCCTCGTTCTCAAACTGAACCAGGTGAGTGTGACTTGTGCTCACTAACCATGCTTTGTGGCTGCACCCTTTCGGAGGAACTTTAAGTGCATGCAGTGTGAGGGACATGAAAGAGGGCTGTTTCCTGTTTGTGTGGCGCGTACAGAGGCATCTTAAGACGAAGCACCAGGAAGTGGGTTTGCAAACCTCCGATGAAGAGGTCTGAGGCGGAGGGGGTCGGTCACGGGTCTGCTGCTCTTTGACATGTGACAAAAAATAAAATCCTTCCATTACTTCATCAGATTTTATAGCAGGTAACTTTCCGATATGGAAATTATACTGTATATAGATACAGACTCAGAGTTCAGGTTTCATCCATTGCTTCCTGCAGAACAGAATAAAGCAGAGGGTTTCTAGCTTGACACACAATACTAAACTATATTCGCCTTTAACCTCGTGGAGGGTTGAGCAAGAGAGTGCGGCGGCATGTACACTTTGTAATTGTCCTATCAGGGGCAGGTTTACCTCTTTGTTTGAGAAAGAGGTGAGCAAATACTGCTGGATGTGCTAACTGTGCCATTTCCCTTATCTACGCTCACAGCTGAGAGCTTGTATCAGGGCAACTGCAGGTCTGTGTGTGTGTGTGTGCGTGTGCGTGTTTGTGTGTGTTTGTCTATGTCTTCGTGCGTCACACACACACATAGATGATGTGACAAGTGATGTGGGAGGGATAATTAATCACCAGACGAGGGTTGAGGTCAAGACTGAGTGATGAGGTTAGGTTAGGGGCTATCCAGAGGCAGGTTTGTCAGCAGAGACAGAGAGGCATGATTAACCTCATCCAGCCACACATGCCAGAGCACGGAAACCTGCATTAAACCTGCGTTTAGCTCGTTAAGCTGCTGAAGACCCTGTCAGAAACTACACTCAGGATGCATTGTTTTCAACACAGAAAATGTGTCTACTTTGGGATATCACACAGTTGTATGAGTTTTCTGCACAACCTATGTTAATAACAGCATATGTTTTGTCAAGATGTGTTGAGACTTGTTAATTGTTGTGTTGAAAAGTAACAAATGTGTATTGTCCCTGATGAAGGCCGAGTGCTGGAACATATGAAACTTCTGCTCGTCCCGGAATGAATAAAAGAATGTAAATAAGGAATATGTGACCTGATTTCTGTGTGTGCAGACCACAGAGTCTGTGTTGGTTGTCCCCAGACTAGACGCACAGATGTGTTGAAAATGACAAATTCCTCTTGCAGAAACCAGCATGGTGAGTCAACTCCAGCGCTGTGACAAACAAAGTTGTGATAATGATGACCTTCTGTTCACATTGTTGGCATTTAGCTTGACTTAGGACGCTCTAATCCACAGCTTGCAATGATTGTGCAGGTAGGGGTTGGGGTTGTGTTGCTAAAACTTCAACAGGACGCTTGGCTGTTGCAGGGATTAAACCTGTGACCTTGCTGTTACAGGACAGACTCTCTAACTCTCTAACTACTAGGCCACCCTGATACACTATCTTAAGTGTCATTCTTGCTTATGTACAGTATAAATAAACCTTTATCTTCTCTGTCTGTACTCACTTCCGACTGTGCTCAGTGGTTGATTTATCCAGTCTTGTTTTGCCAAATACCAAAATTCTCCAGTTAATTATGGGGATGTGTTTCATAATTTGTGTTAACAAGGGGCCTTCTCATCCCCTCTCAAATCCCTTCCTGATGATTATCAGCCTGTTAGTATATTTCCCTGTTTGGGAAGGTTGCTTTCAGAATATCATACATTGCAGATTACTCATTGTGTGCTTTGAATTGAATAATCAGTGAAATAATCTATTAGAAAACTCAATTTTACGAGAATAATTTGATTACTTTCAGTTAATCTTAGATTACTTTGCCTCCAAAACCCATAGAATATGACTTTGATAAAGAAGTATTATATTGCCGTTTATAGATTGTAATATGAGTAGTGTTATCATTATCATCTATTATGTAATGAAGTCAGTCTCACAATCTAAACATATTTTCCTCATGTGATGTCTCTGACATCAAACAAGCAGTAAACTAAATATCTGTAATCTGATTACTGTGTTTTTACAGTAACTGTCAGATATTACAATTACCATTTTAGTAATCACGTTACTCTAATCTCAGTGCATGTATTCCATTACTTCCCAGCCATGCAGATTTCTCTACTGGCCCATATCAGCTAATGGCAGGTTTTATCTTTCTAGGTCTATGGCCCTATGTGTCACAATGAGACTGATTGCAGATCAGCAAAGACAACAGTCGCAGCCACTCCCTGATCCTGTGGGTTTAACCCAGTCACTCTGCAGCCCTATTATCTAGACTACCAGGCTATGACACACTGCTTACAGAGTAATGACCATTAGCCTGGCCAGGATCCAGTGTCACATGTGCTTTTCTTCCCCCAGGCTAAGTGGCAACCCTTGACCTGAGAAAGAAAGGGAGAAAACACACATATGCGTTGAGCAGGGAGGGACAGAGGTGAGGAGGCTTCAGAAGAGAGCATGGGAGATGGTCGTCTGACAGGTTGTGGAAACACACCCTTCCACTCCTCAGTGTGACAGAAAAACAAACACGGAGCCACTAAAGTCTCTGAGTCCTGTCCTAATGGACGGGCGATGACTGTGTCCCAGCGGGCCGTGCGGGCCCAGTGGAAACAGGAGGCGAGGACCGGCCAATGGGAGAGCCTGTCCAGAACCTGACACTGTTGTGCTTGGGTTTCTGGTCCGCTGGGCCGAGTGAGTCACCCCCTCAGCTCTCCTAAGTACTGGAGCACTTAACTCTTCCTGTCCCATAACTCCCAACATCACTGGTCGATGAAAGAGGAGAGAACGGCTGCCATTGGTAACACCTGCTCTGCATTTTGCCTTATTCACGCTCTATTTGGGACCTTAACTGTACTCTGCGTTTCTCATCTTCTACGCTTTCCACAGGGGCGAGCCATGACTGAAACACCAGGTGCATTACAGTACACGACACAGATGAGAGACATAACGCAGCTTGCTAACTCCATAGCCAAAATCTTGATTATTTCTAGTGAGAGACCAAACCGGGGCATGTGTCCTTTCCGTCCGTGTGTGACGAGTAACAGTGAATGAAATTGGCTTCGTGCCACTGAACCAAGCTAAAGATATAACAGTGAGTTTCCTCACACTTGATTCTCAGTTTTGTTTTCCAACATCTGTTTCCTCCAGGCAGTGGTGTGCGACAACAACCTCATTCTCACTTCTTAAACGCAGTTTTCAGTTTCTCAACAGTTTAATACTGATTTATGCGGCCTCAGCACATACACACACACACACACACACCCATGCACACATATCACACTTCCAGAAGTAAACACACTCCCACACCCTTACCCGCCTACAGATATGCATCGGACCATGATAGAACTGTAGTTGACTAACCAGGCTCTGAGTCAGTCGGGGCTTTAGGAGACAGAAGATGACATCACTGATAGTTTTACAGGAAGATCTCGCTCTGTCTAGTACTGAACCCTAGTCTGTGATATGCAGATGATCATCTTGTCATCTTGTATCTAGCATGTCAAGGAATACTCAACGCTATATGATGCTAATGAAAGGGAGAAAGTAAATTACGACATGAGGAAAATGTGACACACGTGCAAAAGAGATCAGCTGACACACCAAACTGGTTGAACATAAAGCCTTTCAAAGCCACAAAAGTTTAATAGAGACTGGGAGAATGTGTATCCTGGAGGGGGGGGGAGCAGGTTAAAAGACAGAGAGAGAGAGAAAGAAAGAGAGACAAAGATAGAAATGTTTAGATGCATGTAACATTCATGCTAGTAAATGTTGAGAGAGCGAGAGAGAGAGAGAGAGAGAGAGAGAGAGAGAGGGAGGGAGGGAGGATGACTGGACTAAAGTCACCCTCCTGCAAACATAAACATGGCTGTATCATTTCTTTGTTTGAGTTGTAAACAAGCCCCAGCTATCTGGCCTTGAGAGGTTAGGGAATAGTTAAAGTGAACTCTCTCTCTCTCTCTCTCTCTCTCTCTCTCTCTCTCTTTCTCTCTCTCTCTCTCTCTCTGTGTGTGTGTGTGTGTGTTTCACAATGATTTGCTGGCTGAAGCTCTGAGAGAAGAAGATAAGGATTGACTGTGAGAAACCACAGATCTCACACCCACTCACTAGGAAAACACACACAGAAATACACAGACTTACACACAAGCACGCACACATGCATACACTGGCACATAAACACACACACACACACAAAGGAGTGTGCTCAGGAAAGGCACATATAACAGTTGACATTGGGTTCCCTCAGGGACATGGGGCTCCTGATGATTGAGGAATTTAGCTGTAAAAACACAACAGAGATTGTTTGGAAGTGTCTGCTCAGATTTCTCAAGGCAATCTTCCATCGAGATAAGGCCCAGCCTGAAACCTGTCAAGCTCGCTCCTGTCCTACGCTTCCCTCGGGCCTCACCTGTTGTGACACGCAATCACACAGACAGAGGGAGAGACACACACATAGAGAGAGAGAGAGAGAGAGAGAGAGAGAGGATCAGAACAGAGCGTAATAATGGTGTCAAAACAATACTAAATCCACCACCACAAACTCAAAGTTGCGACTGAGTATATTGTCTATAAATATGTGTTTCTATTTCGGACATTATATAAACTTTGTCAGAGGGTGATAGGCTGATGACTCATAGAGAGACAGAGATCATTATTAGAACTGCCCGATTGCTCGGCTCTGCGTCTACCCAAGAAAAAACATAACACAACCCAAACCTCCTACACAATAGCTCTATGTGGGGAAACAATAAATTTGCTCTGAGAGGGGAACTCATCTGGGTTTTCCACTCTGCGAATCAGGCATCATTGTTATCGGAGACACGGAATAACAGGCGCGAAGGAGGACATGGTGTGTGTGAGAGCAGGCTGAGGCCCAGAGGAAGGCCGCAGCACAATGCGAGGCAGAGGAGATCTCTATAAATCACAGCCTTAACCGATTCCCCACCTGTGTCCGCTGCCTTCCCAGAAACACCGTGACACACAAACAGCTGCCCAGTGCTGGAAAACCATCACGAGCACTGTGTACAGACAGACACGCAATCACACACACACACACACACACGCATGCATACAGTCCAATGAGAAATGTTTAAAAGGAGATATCCATCCACAGAATGACTGCTGACATGTTAGTAAAGCACATTATAGAATACTTTGTCATTTTTGCACACAAAATAGTGATATTTTCCACAACCATCTGGATTTTTTCGAATATCATTTGATGAATTTGAGGCAAAACTTGTTTTTGCAAAAGGATTTGGTATGAAGTGCCGCACACACCCATATGAATGTACAATACATGCTCTGCACGCACGCGATCATCAACCGACATACCCATTAATTTGATGACAAGGCGCACATCAATTTCCACATTTCAGTCTTAAAAGGGCATTGTGGTCTGGGCAAAACCGATACTGACGCACTTCAAAGGCCCAAAATACGTTAACATCATCCATAATCCATCGTGATATTAACGGTAAGAAAGTGCCGTGCAGATTTATAGCGTTTGCCAGTAAAAGGTCGGCAGGGCTTCTGGAGGTGACGCATAGAGAGAGCGTGTGTGTGTGTGTGTGTGTGTGTGTGTGTGTGTGTGCCTGTGTGTGTCTATGCATGTGTCTGCCGCATATGCAAACACATCCGAATGTGTATAAGCATACAAACACATACGAATGTGTATGAGCATGTGTGCTGAGGGGGGAGGGTTGTTTACTTGGGCGGCCTCTCAGAGAGTGTCTCCTGGCCGGCTCCCACTTCCTGCCCTGCAACTGGAGCAGCAGCCTGTCTAGTCAGCCACCTCGGGCTGACAGGGAGCCCACATGCTAAAAGACTTACTGGCCTACTTTAGAAGCCCTATGGGAGGGAAGGGGACTATAGGCCTGTGCTGGGTGGGGCTGGAACTGTTTTGGGGGGCGGTGGAGGTCTACGGGGTGTTGGATTTTATTAATAAAGCACTCTGCCTCCTTCCCTCTCTCCCTCCTTCCCTCCCTCGTTCTCGTTCTTTCTGAGTGCTTACAGCTGCAGGGATGGAGAGGGGGGGGGGCATAGCGGAACAGAGTGAACAGGCTCCGCATAGAGAGGGCCCTTCATGAAGTCACATCTGGACCTTTCCCAGAGAACTCAATGGAGCGGAGAGGCTAATGAAAGTCTTAAGTTATGTAATTGAGCTCTTCCATGTGCCACAGCCGGTAATGTTGGCTTGATCCGCGACTCGGGATGTTAGGAAAATCCTATAGACATTTATGTTCCTCACAAAGGCCTGATAAACTCGCCTGGGCTCATGTTGCTACTGTCATGTCTGTAACAGCCAGCTAACACGGTGATGGAAGAATCTGGGTCTGGATATACTAGAGCTCCAGGCCCATACATGGAAGAGCTGCAGTGAGAGACTTGGCCTGTGAGGCATAACAAACAGAGTTTGGCATTTACTGCTACTAACAGGCATACTTAGGTTGATTGGACCATGTTGTTTTACTGTAGTTAGGCCTCCACTGTCCAGCAGCAGTGGAAAATCACTAGAGTATTATGAACATTATGTACAGTGGATGATTAAATGTGGTGTACAATGATTCTTTTTGAACCTTGTTCAAAGTGTAAACGGTTGTAATGTAATTGTGAGCCCTGCAGTTTATGACAAACATATGTCTGGTGGTGTATTGTTATGCTTAGCAGTGACTGAGCAGAGAGGCTGTAAAATAAGCAGCCGGCCTGGCTATGAGTAGGAGACTGAAAGACAGACCTTCACTGTAGGATAACATGGTGAGAGGTGGAGTGATAAATGTAAGGGGACACACACACATGTATGAGTGTGTGTGTGGGTGTGTATTTGTCTGTTTGTGTGTCAGTCTCTGTGTCTGTGTTGTGTCTGTGTGCATACATGAGCATGTGTATGTGTGTGTATGTGTCCCTGTATGTGTGGTGTCTGTGCGTATGTATGGGGCAACTGTGCGATGGGTGGAGGTAGTAACCACAATCAGATTGAATAAGGTCTCCAGTATCAGCCCCAGCTTTGATTTACCTTCCCCGGCCGAGGGGAGAAGAAAGAGAAGCAGCCAAAACAGAGGAGACGCTCCTGAAATGAACACCTTGGTAAAACCTGCCGCTGTATAATGTGTCAGCGTTGGGCCTCTCCATGGCGCTCTGCCAAGCCCAGAGCCACTATCACCTTCACCACCATCACCACCACACCACTGTGCCTTCCATTAATAAAGGAGAAGAATAACAGTGACGGAGGGGGAGATAGGCCAGGGCAACGATACATTACCTGCCAATTAGATGAAGGGCGGAGGTGGGGAGGGGAAATGCAGACCATATGGGAGGCTATGTGAGAGGCCACCTGACCCAAGGGGCCTACAACTCTCACATCAACACTCCTAGCCAGACTGGACCTGTTTGAAGTCTTACATAATGCTCTGAATACCACCCTCTTCTCCCTCTCTCTCTCTCTCTCTCTCTCTCTCTCTCTCTCTCTCTCTCTCTCTCCCCACTCTTTCCACCCCCCTCTCGCCCCTCTCTCGCCCTCTCCTCTCTGCTCTGAGACCACAACCACAAAGACAGGCCCCAGCCAAGACAAACACAGCCCAGAATCGAATCAATTTTGAGAAGTTATGGTGCGACTACTACAGCTTAACACACCGCTGACAAGCCGCTTGAGACGGTCCCCTTACGAGTGTGTGAAGAATGAAGAGCATTGCCTCTGTAACTCAAGTGATTAGACACACAGGAGAAAATACAGTAGTAGCCATTGAAGAAGTGCCTCTTCATGCGTTCATCCCACATTGGTAATCCAGATGATTCATCCTTGAATGTTACACAGTGGAATCAAGTGTAATTGCGACACAAAACTCTGATGTCTTACAACCACAGAGTTACTGAACCGTTCCTTGTGCATTCCAATGGTTAAAAAGAGACCAAACTTTTTCCAAACATTTCCTTTTGGTGATGGAGCGAAAGTGCAGCATTAGTTCAAGCAAGCATACAATAAAAAGTACTTTATCTGTACACACACATACACACGCACACACTGGACCCATAGCCCTTCCACTGGCTAGTGTATCAGAGAGGCTCGTGGCCAGGTCTATTCAGAACCAGAAGGGCCAAACTGTTCTGTGGAAACACTGACTCACCAGCCAGGGGTCTCAACTCAACTCCGCTTCCTCCCAGCTGGCTGACGGAGAGAGAATTTTATTTCTAAAACACCTTTATTGTTACATTACAAAACATAAAACAGCTAAAACAACCTTGTGTGTAAATCATACCGCGGCTGAGAAGAATAAATCTACCTCACGCTTAAAATGCAAGCCCCAGAAAATACCCCACATTAAAAATCAAGCCCCACCACTGCTCCTAATCCACCATAAAAGAGAGAAAGAGAAAGAGAGAGAGAGAGAGAGAGAGAGAAAGCTGTATCATTAACGTGGTTGCGCCCCTGGGAGACTGCTGGCCCGTCATAAGCCTCTTATTAGGCTACTCTCCACAGAGAACTTGTGGTCTAATCTTATAAAACTTTGAACACCCGCTCCCTGCATGCTCTACCACTGGCTTATTAGTCACAGTTCTGTTTTGCTGCTCCAGAGTGGCAAATGGACCTGTTACACATTGTGCCCCACTTAAAATGCTGCTTTGACTGGGCCCATATGAATTATGGTGGAAAAGCACAGGTTGAAAAGGTGTTGAGGTGTCGTTAGAGTGACATAGGTTTTTTCACACCGCTTTCTGCTGTTGCTGAAAGCCGAATCTTTCATCAGCCCAGCCCGCTCAAACCTTACACTAAGTCATGTGCAGCAGTCAGCCGATCTCAGCCGAAACAGAAACGCAGTCGAACATGACGGCACGTACAAATTTGTCTATACTTGCTGCGGCTTTGTATTGTTCGTTTATTTACACTCCACGCTGATGGGGGCTGCATGATATCTAGAGAAACTGTAATCTAGAGAAACTGGAAATAGCAGTGACAAAAACTCAGGGAAAAACAACAACAATGGCTGTGAAGAAAGACTGACTAAGGCAATTCATTCTGGAAACGTGGACCTCAAGATGTTTGCACAGAGATGTAAACAAAGGCAATGAACTGGAGAAGGAAATGGAAACGCTTTTGCACAACACAATCAAACACATCGTATTTTAGACCAGTTGCAGACAGGCAGTGGAGGCTGGTGTGTGAAGAATTTGACTAGTTCGGACAGCAAGCCTGTGCTCACTTGTGGTGTCTGAAGCCACTTTGTTTACTCCACAAAATGTATCCTTTTGTTTGTACAAAACTGCCAAAATTCATCTCCGCACCAAGAACACCATGATCTTAAGTCTATGCCGCATTAATTCCAACCCCATCCCCAAGTCTAAGCCCAAACTTCAAGCCCTTTTCCATACCCAGGCCAAGTTTAGCTTCAGCCCAAACTCCAGCTCCAGTCCTATCGTCTGGGCCCCAGCTTTTGCCTGAACAAGCTCCATCTCTTGCCCCAGCTAAAGTCTAAGCCTTAACCCCAGAACAAAAAACTCCAGCCCCTGTCCCTGCACCACCTCCAGCCCCTGTCCAATCCCCAGTCCAGGCTCTGGCCCCAAGTGGTGTGAAACTGAGTTCCAGCAGCTGTGTCCAGGGCTGCAGAGACCTCTTGGTCTCCAGGCCAAGTTCCATGTCCGCTCTGATTATAGCACTAGAACAATGCAGGCCATTGTGGCCCGGGGAGTGTGGAGTCCCTACAGTTTTCTCCATCAACTCTCTCAAACACTCTCATTCAGTATACATGCAAATTTACATGCGAACACACACACTCACACACACACACACACACACACACACACACACACACACACAGACATTTCTCTATTAGACTATAGACTTGGCCGAACCACATGAAGGTAAAAATGTATGGTGTTGTTTGAGTGAATATGAAATATGGCTGACTGGTTCCCTGGTGTTCGGGCAGCCTGCCAAGACTTGAAACAGGCAGTTGAGATTCATCACAGTTAGCCTCATACGCACACACAATCACACACTCACACTCACACACACTCACACATTCTCTGCTGGAGACCTCAGGCCACAGGGGAAGAACAATCTGACACACCACACAGCGAGCCTCTCTGCAATTAGACAGTCACTTTATCACATTACAACTGCTCTCTCTCTCTCTCTCTCTCTCTCTCTCTCATACACACATACAAACACCTAAAGGCGTAATCACTCACAAACACACCGCCAAACTCAAAACTGCTATTATCTGTCATTAGGGACACACACGCGCTCTCTCAGAAACGCATTACGCAGCCCCACATTCTCCATAAGTAAACACAGTCAGCCATATGCTGCAAGCTAGTAACTTCCAGAGCGGTGCAGTAATACACAGGACCCTTGCGGAGAGAGTTATAAATATAAATAGAGACGTATTATGCAGTTTGCCTGTCCCTCCAGGGGAAGAGTAGGAAGATCAGTCCTAACCTCCGTGACCCATGACCTTTGACCCCTCACCCCAGGGGCGCAGTGGACGTGCTGAGAGTCAATGATGTCCAGAGGGGTACACAGTAGTATTGCTAGTAGTTTTTATATGTTCTGTGGTCACGTCTCCCTTCACCCCTACTTCCTGGAGCCCATCTTGTGTTCCGCAATTCTGCATATGCACACATTTGAACATGCAAACAGATACATATGGCACGCACACGTAGACACACACAAACACACACACACACTTCTGTTTGGTCTAACCCTGCGTTCACACTGTGAGCAACACGATCAACAAGTCCTTTGAAGTCCATTCATTTCCTATTGAGCAGAGCAACAGGGAAACTGTGTGTGTGGACAGTCAACAAGCTTGTCAGCCGAGTAAGCTTGGCCACAGCTGAACTTTTCGTGGACATCGGCTGTCAACAGCCAGTCAGACTTCCCCACTTCCTTGTTTCCCTATCGGTGTGATTTTGTTTCATGAACAGTAGTTCTGCTTGGCAAGTGCAAAATGGATGATTACATCCATTCAACGCTTCCCAGTTCTCTACAATGTTTATTTGTAATACTACATGAATAAAAATCTCAACAACAATGCTTGGAGATCGGTTGCATCCATCATTAGGGTCGATGGCAAGCTCTGAAGTGATTCTACTGATTTTTTTCTGTTTATTTTCGATTGATGCTACCCAATTAGCTCTTGCTAGCAAGCTACGTCATCAAAACAATGTAACGTTAATACCAAAACCTTGTGGCTGCAGACCGCTGCATAGATGTGACTGGAGCCTTTCACACTGCTCACAGTCGGCCAAGACAGAGCAACACATCATCCAAGAGGCTCACAGCCTGAATGTGGGGTCAGAGGCCGTGCAGTGATTGGCCAATAAAGGGAACATAATGTGCCGGGCAGAGCCATTCAGGCGATTGCTCACCCTTCACTTCTCAACAGGGAACCCCTATAGAGGATTGCGTAATGCACCATAAACCTTGTATAACCCATATATTTCATAGGTCTGCTTGAGGAGACTGTTCTCTACTCTGCAGTATGATTAAGACGGCTTGGAAGGAGCGCCTCAGCACTAAAACCCGGGCTTAGAGACAGAGAGGCCATCATTTATCCCTCTCTTTCAACATGATTATGTTGATACAACACCGAAGGGCAATGTCTGGAATGGATGATACAGGAAGGGAGGGGTTGGGGTGAGGTGGGGTGGGACACCCTTGGAATAAATAGAACAAAGTAACCGACACTGAGTAAGTGAATCACCTGAGTGATTGAATGCTGAGAGATGATTTAAGATTAGTTATGCCTTGCACCGCATTTTCACACAGAGCCATTATGGCAACACAGGAAAGTGTGAGAGTCCTCACTGTAAACAGGGGGAAATTTGACTGGAGGACGAAGAGATTAGGTGGAGGGTAAACCCACTGAAACCTCAGTTTACCCACCTTTTAATATCTGAAAGGGTTAGCTCACCTTTTTAGCTATAAATCTATAGCTGATAGATATAAATCTATATGATATGAATTCATAGTATGCATTGCAGCAAGTAGTATCAGAGTGATGTACGTTATGTGAAAATAGGGTCTTTTCAAGAATAATAAAACAGATTTTCAAAAGAATGATACCAAGGACCTCTGACTCATTCATATCCTTCATTTGAAAATAATTTCTCTTGATGGCCAAGGAGCACAGATTCACCGTTAGACCCAGAGAAGCTCTTCTTGAGCATTTATAAATGTAAATAAATGAATACAGTTCTAAAAATATATTGTTTTTTGCCTTTCAGTGGTGGTTCTACACCTTATGGTGATCACCAAGTCGAGGTCGTAGATGTTTACCCACGGTTTTATTTACCACTACAACCCCCTTCTCAAAACAAAACGTCAAATTCACCCTCTAAGGAGAATGTAAGTAAAACTTCATCTCCCCACCACCCACCTTGTTAAATACCAACAACCAACCAGTGAGAGTGAATCAAAAGAAGACGCCAGAAAAGATAAACAAATGCAATTCATGTTGACATCAGTTCTTATGTAGTGGGATGTATAAACATACAGACGCAAACAGCCTGAAGACAAGATGGGTTGAGAGGAGACAGCTGGCTCAAGGTGTGAGCTCCCCCCAAGGGTGTAAGTTGCGGGTGTGTGTGTGTGTGTGTGTGTGTGTGTGTGTGTGTGTGTGTAAGCTGTGTGGGTAAGCTAGTCAAGAACATTGTGTCCAGGATGTGCAGCCAGGCAGTGAGTCAAAGGTATAATCTGTGTTTGTGTGCGTGTGTGTGTGTGTGTGTGTGCGTGTATGACCTTGACAGTACTGATGCTGCTGATGCTGTTGCTTAATTTCTTCACACACACACACACACACAAAATCAACAACGGAGACACAGGAAAGATTTTTCTACATAGCCTAACCTTTTCAGTGTTCAGTGCTCTCCGCTTTGAAATCCTATGAAAGGAAGTGACTGGGAGTTGAACCTGCCTGTGGGGTGTTCTCTCTCACTCTCTCTCTCTCTCTCCCACTCTCTCTCTCTCTCTCTCTCTCTCTCTCTCTCTCTCTCTCTCTCTTCAAGTACACCTCAGATCAGTGTCTCCTTTCACTCTTCTGATCTGTGTAGCTGCCATCAAAGACACCAGAGCCGTTTGGCTGAGGCTGAGATGGGCCCGGCCCTGCCTGCAGTACACCCTGAGCTATTTCTCCTGCCCTGTAAAGGTGCACTGGTTTGGTTTCAGACAGGCTGCTACAGGCCTGCTGCTGGGATCAGGATGGGGAAACATGGAACGACTCCTGTGTGTGTGCATTTGCGTGTGTGTGTGTGTGTGTGTGTGTGTGTGTGTGTGTGTGTGCTTCTGTGTCATTGTGTCTTTGCAGAGAGTGAAACAGAGTTGCTGGGAAGGCCAGACGGGTTGCTGCATGCTGCAGGGATGTGCTGTGTGTGTGTGTGTGTGTGTGTGTAGGTGTGTGTGTGTGTGTGTGTGTGTGTGTGTGTGTGTGTGTGTGTAGTCATCTGTCAGGAGATGATTGTGCAAGGCCGTCTTGCGTCAGAAGCCCTGTGACAGCTTTGATAAGACTTGATGGACGTGATTCCACTTCACGCCTCAGGTCTTCTCAATGTGACTGGGCAGGACCAGGCATGCTGAAGGAGAGGAGGATGATTACTTTACTGGCCAATTTCACACAAGGCAAACTGGAATAAGTCTTTTTGCATATCCCTTTTAAATACATGCACACAAATGCATTTCTGCAGAGGGGTCAAAGTGCAGGGTCGTCTGCAGTGCAGTTTGGGGTTCAGTGCCTTGTTCAAAGGCACACTGGCAGGGATCGAGCCAGCGACCATCCAGCCTCACTGCTGTCCAGCCTCTGTAGCTCAAGGCCAACATGCCACTTCAAAGGCCACTTGGTTTAGAGAAACTTCAAGTTCAGTAGACTCAGTAGACTCAGTAGACTCAGAGTTTTTAGTATGATCTACGCACATATAACACTATTATTTGAAATTAGAATACAAGAGAACAACGTGTAGGTGTGCGTGTGTCTATTTGTGTGGGCTTTTTTCCCCTAATGGAAACATCTAACCATAACCACACATCTAATAGAGTAAAGTTCAATGTAACTTTTCTGTAGTTGACGTCATCTACAAGTGAAGACTTCCGTTCCGAAATAAGATATCTAACATTTACAATTGTTACACCTAAAAATAATCCCAAGGGCTAAAGTAAAAACAAATTATGGTCCTTTTAAAGGCTCGTAGATAACTTTAGTCCTTGGTTGATGGCATGATGACACTTTTACAACTGGCACCTCTATATTTTAGAGATACTGAATGATGAACTTTGATTTTTAGAACGTTTTGGAACGTTTGTATACATGTGTAGTAGCATATATAACACTAAAAAGATAAATATGAGGCAAAAGAACAGTCACATTTGTCTTTTGGGATTTGGGCCTACATGTTAAACTATGCTATAACAATGGCACAGCAAAGAAGACCAACATGCAAGAGCAATGCAAGTGATTACATCCTCTGTAATGTCACCATTTTGGAAGCAATAGCCTCAAGATAGTTAATACCTTCAGTAATAATGAGCTTGTTTTCATATGTAATTTTGCATGGGTGTTACATTTTTCAAACGTCAGATATATACAGTCATTTGATAGAGAAGGTCTGCCAATGTAAAAACATGCATGTACATGCCTTCAGTTTTTTTTTATACATAATGGAAACATCAATCAGCGCATGAAGTTGTGTGTGTGGTAGGCAGGTTTGAGGGAGGAGGAGCAGCCTGCTAGCCTATATTCTGCATGGGTTTCTCCCAAGAAACATGTTCCAACTGGGAGATTTCATAAGCTTGTCACATATGACCTGATTGCTAACATAACAGTTTCCACGCCCAAGGGCTGCCATTGTACCCAGTGTGTGTGTGTGTGTGTGTGTGTGTGTGTGTGTGTGTGTGGTGTGTGTGAGTGTGTACTACATCGGGTAAGTAGTACCTGTGAATGTACCTTCCTGGTGTCTAAATATTTTCAGTCGGGGTAGAGGGGCTCTGAGCAGAGAAAGAGAGCAGGACCCCCTCCACACCCCATTCCAGCTTCTTACCGTAAATGTGTGGTTAACCAGAAAAAGCTGTTGGTGGGGGCAGAGGAAATCTTGAGGGAAGCGCACTTTGAAAAATCCCGTTTTTGGTAATGTTGAGGGCATTGTGGATTTGTTTAGATAGAGCTCCCATGAATGCCTGCGGACGAAATGATTATTATGATTGAGTTTGTGCATTTGTGTTGGTGGGCAGGCATGTTACCTCTGTTACCTCTGGCTACACAAGCTCAGATATCCCAGCCAAAAGTCAGTCTGTGTGTGAGAGAAAAAGAGAGAGACTGAAGAAAGAGCAAAAAGACAGAGAGAGAGAGAGAGAGAGAGAGAGAGAGAGAGAGAGAGAGAGAGAGAGAGAGAGTGGGAGGAGGAATAACAGGCAAAAAGAGGCTGTGAATGAAAGAAACAGATAGCGAGAGAAGAGTGAGAAGAGAGAAAAAGAATGACAGAAACAGCAAGTGAGCGAGAGAGTAGAGACGGAGGGAGAGAGGGAGGGAGGGAGGGAGGGAGTGACTGAGCATTGCTTTTCAAGAGCAGAGAGAACAAAGGCTTCTTTGTGTGCAGTGCTGAGAGAGTGAAGTGGAGCCAGGGCTTAGGGAGTGTTTAACAGTGTACACCGACTGCATTCCTGCAATGTGATTACAAGACGCTTTTAATTTATACTCCTGCAGGAAATAGACTTAACTCTTCCCTCTCCTTGCATTCCCTCACTCTCTCTCTCTCTCTCTCTCTCTACCTGTCTGTTTTCCTTCTCTCTATGCTTCCTACAGTCTTTTACTGGGCTCACTTGTGCTATAAGTTACATGTACAAGTATATGAGTTCCTCAACCATGTAGCCCTTGATTTACTGTTGTGTGTTTGCGCGGTTGTATATTTTTGTATGGCTGCTATTTTATGCTCTGTAATTGAATTTCGTTTCTGCGATTAATTTCATTTCAGGTAAATATATCAATAGTAGACAGATAGACAGATAGATTGGTGACCATCAACATCCAGTGTAACTGAAGAAGAATGACCTGTGCTTAGGCCCAAAACACCACAGCATTGTTCACCAAGCACCAACTCCTACATATTGTGGACAGCCTCCATTATCTAATTTAGCAAATAGCATTTGGGCCTCACAGTCTCCTGACTTGGCTTGGTTGAGCTTCACAGAAAGGCCTAAGGGAGAGGCAGAACGAGCAGGAGGAAGCAGGGAAGGAGAGAACCGGGGGATGGAGGGAGCGAGGGATGGAGGCAGGGGGTCAGGGCATGAGGACGCCAACCTCTGGCCTCGCTGCTAAAACAGCCTGGGCCGCGTCTGGAAGTGATCGTCACAGCTGCTTATTATCAGGAGGAAACATCTGATCTCAGATCATCGGTTCCCCTCCTCCTCCCCCCTCTCCTCCTTCTCTCAGAAACGGGAGGAAGACAAAAGTGCAGTCTCTGTGTGTCCTCCTTACATAAGACTGGCCACTAACTGCTGCCTTTACAGCACACTTCCTCTCCTTTTTTTTGTTATTCCACCCCCCAACCCCCACCCACCACCCACTGTATTCATACATTCGAATGTAAGATAAAACTCCTGTTCTGCAGCCTCACATTCTCTCTCCTCTAAATCCTCATCGTTCTTGCTGTGTGATTTACTTTTCCCTTTCTTTGCCTTTCTCTCGGCATCTCCGCACAGACCTCGTTCCAATAATGAGGCCCTGCATTGTCCACCTCGCTCTCAATCTTCCATCAAACCCAATGAAAAAAAAAAAATACTACGGGCATAGAAAGCGAGGGGTGGGCTGAGAAATAGAATGCATGAAACGAGAAAAGAAAAGTTTTTTGAAAACTCTTTTAAAGCGGGACAGGCCAGCTCCCACCCACCAGATTAGCTTCTCCTCAGAAAGAAGGTATAAAGATTTAATTAGCCAACCGTTTCTGCATGGCCCACTATTCACTCTCCTATTTCTTTTATCTGTATTTCAATATGCCCACTCTGCATTTTCCAGACCACCTCAAAACCTTAACTCCCTCCGTTTTTTTTATATTCCTTTCTTTTCCCTTAGCAGAAATGCAGGTCTGTGCTGAAAAGAAGGGGGTAAGGGGTGAGAGGGGGGTGAGGAGGGAAAGCGTTTCGAATCAGATGGAGGCGGTGGGGGTCAGGGGTGTTACAGTATATTGTCCATCACAAACAATACATTGTTTTATATTCATCCTGGATTAACCGACCAATCAACAGGTCTTGAGCGCATGAGGAACCACATGAGGAGCTCATGTGTGTGTGGGGAGCTGACCGGGCAGCTTTTGTGTGTGTGTGTGTGTGTGTGTGTGTGTTGTGTGTGTGTGTGTGCATGTGTATGTGTGTGTTTATAGGTGAGCCTGTGTGCATGGTGTACTTAGTTTGGGTGGCAACAGGACAGCTCAGACCTTCTCAACAAAACCACTGTGGAGAGAGAGAGAGGGATGGAGGAGAGCAAAGTGGATGAGTGCAAAAACAGTGAAGAGTAAAAAGAGCTGGTCAAGTTAGGAGGCAGCTCTCTTGGCCCGAGGGTCTGTTTTATCTGTTGAAGACATGAGAAAGAAAGAGAGAGAGAGAGAGAGGGAGCGAGAGAGAGAGAGAGAGAGAGAGAGAGAGAGAGAGAGGGAAGCAGTGGGGGACTAAAGGCGGGAGGAGGAAGGAGGGGAGGGAGGCATGGTGAAAGTTAGTCTGTATGAAATCCCTCTTTTTTTTCCGCTCACATCAAAGCCGTGCCTGGCAATAGAATTCAAAGAGGCAATCTGCATTTCCATAGGCTCCTCCTGACCCTCCAACACCCCCCCACCCCCCCTCCCTTATCCTCCCAATCCCCTCCACCAACCACCAACCACCCTCCTCTCCCCACCCACACCTTAGTCCTCCACTCACACAGCAGGACCATTGTCATCTGCTCCCAAGTCCACCCCCCCCCCCCCCCACCACCATAACCCCTTCCAGACCGCTTGGACCCCCCCAACCCACCCCACCAAATCACCCTTCACATGTCCAAGCGTCCAGCAGTCCACAGCTATGGCAATTACAGACTGTGCTGTGCTGTGATAGATGTGTGTGTATAGACTTTGTTTTTTGTTTATCGTTTATTAAAATCCCCATTAGCTTTGATTTTATGCAACAGCTACTCCTCCTGGGGTCCACCAGAAACAAAACAGTACATTACATTATTACAGTAGAAACAATAGATGATACTTGATGACACAAAGATGCAGAAAAAGCACTGAGGTGGGGAGTAGCAAAGGTGCAAAGGTGCTCTAATGGATGGCGATACAAACAAATTCTCATAAAACATGGACCAGGCCAACGTTTGTCGAAAAACATTTATTTAGTGGCTAGTTTATGATAGAACAGCTATCTATAGGGCTGCATGTGTGTAATGATAATAATGATGTGATAGTTTATTGATCCCTGTAGAGAAATTCCCTTTTTGTCCCGTCTACAGGGAGGTCAGAGGTCAGGTTCAGGTTCAGGTTCAGTGTGTGTGTGTGTGTGTGTCAGGGTAAGAAATTAACTTTTTTTTTTTTTAAAGAGAGCATTTTTTTGCCTTCTTGATTTGATTTTTAGCGACTTTTCGGCCCATTTGGGGGCAATTACATCAAAATAAGACATAATAAACACCATTTGTAGCCTATCATTAAAATTGGTTTTAGCTTCATTCCCACGGCTGGAAACTGGCGGCAGGCCTTACAGAAGAGGATGGTAACGTTTTCCCCACTCTTTGTCCCCAATCAGTCCATCTTCTACCCCTCAATTGTTGAGTTTTTTTTACGATATTGGGGGTTTTTTTACGTTTTTGTTGACACCCTGCTTTGTGTGGGGTCGACAATTTCTTCTACTGCCGGCTGCGTGGCACCAACATTTTCTCCTGCTTCAGGCTGCTCGGTTGTTTTCTGATCAAAAACCACTACATTTTTCTTACCAAGAATGCAATGGAAACAATCTCCTGGTCATATGCTTCCACGAATCACCTATGGTGGCCCAAAGGGGACAGTGGGCACATTCACAATGTGCCCCATCATTTTTAATTTCAAAAGGCATTTTATGAACTTTCAAGGCCATTTTTGCCCCAAGCCCCTGTTAATTTCTGACCCTGGTATGTTTATGTGTACGTATGCCTCATCATTCACTATTTCACTCATTCATCATAAATAGAGCATTACTTCATATAGATACTACATGGCATCTGATACAAGGGGACTTTTACTATCTGTCTCTGTACCTGTGTTCCTCTGCGGTGGGCTCTGTGCACATCGCCAGTTTCAGGGTCTGGCCTGCGAGTGTGTGTGGGTGTCAGTACGTCTGAAAAGGTCAAACCACAGATGGAGAACGTCTCTGCGAGGCTGATGGTCATGGCCAAAACTAATATTTCCATACCCATCTCTGGGGAGGCGGACACGGACCTTCAAAGAACTTCCTGTGGAAGACATAAGAGCCAGTCTAGCCATGATGTATCGGGTACCGCGCGCTGTGGTCTGCTGGTGTGATGTGGTGGCGGAAAAAGACACAGAGGATGAAGAATGATACAAGAAAAAGAGAAGGTGAGGATGATAAAATAGAGACAGAGAGAAACAGACAGAGAGATGAGACAGCGTGACTTCTGAGGAAGAGATACTAAGCTGTAAACCACAACATACCGGTTTGCTGTGAGATTTTCTATTCATAAGCTGGTCGACTGTGTCAGCAATACAGACTCCCTAAACCAAAAAATCTGAAGTCGTACTCATCAGTTAGCACCCTGAATCAACATTACTGGCTCTACTGTTGCAATCAGACCTAGGAGGTGGAGTTTGCCACAAAAAGAAATACAAGAGGTGCCAGAAAGGTTATACAATCATAGGAAAGTATGTGCAAGTCAGTTTAGTTTGTCTTTTTGTGATTGGCAACATACCTGACACCATATGAATTGCCTTGATGAGGTGAACCCCACCCATCTGGTACTCCAAGTCCATTAAAAACACACTAGGAACTTGCAGTCACTATTTGACACATGTCCGGTACAAATACCAGAAGAGTTTTTCTCTCCAGCAAAAAAAAGAACAAGTCAGCTCATTAAATGTCAAATGCTCAGAGCAAGAATTCTCTGGATTCCACCTTCACCGCTTTACAGTGGTTTCCAGCTGCGCCACAAATGCAGTGCAACATTTTAGACGGGCCGCATATTGTTAGGTCCCAAAGTAGGCTGTAGTTCAGATTTAGAGGCAGAAGGTGACGGAGAGGGACAGAATGGCAATAGCCACAATGGCAAAAAAGTTAAAATAGACTTGAGCAAAAGCCCCTCTTCATTTTCATTCTTTTTCTTTCACTTTCACTATTAATGCTGCATCCAAATTATCTCAAATCCACCCACCTTCCCCACCTTTCAAAGCCTATGAATCACTTAAACTACAATATGAAAAACACATACGCTGAATACCCCCCCTTCCCTCTCCCTCTCTCCCTCCCTCTCTCTCTCTCTCTCCCCCTCTCTGTTTAGACAATAGAGGGATTTGGGGGATAGGGGTGCACTCGTCCAGATTTCACGCTCCTTCGGTCACAGCAGAGAAGTGTTGACCCCAGCAGCGCCCCACTACCACTCAAGACGCTGGGTTCAATTCAACAGGGCCCTAATATATGATCCGCCCCGCTGTGTACAAAACTTCTCTCTCTTCCCTCTGTCTTTCATTCCCCCCCCCCAATTCCCCATCCCCTCTCACACTCTCTCTCTCTCTCTCTCTCTCTCCCCCTTTACAGTAGATACAAGTCTCTCCCATAGCTCATGCTACTGACACACTGGAATGTGTTTGTTGGCTTGTCACCATTTAGACTTTGCTTTCGGGAAAGCTCCAGGCAAAACGCTCTATTCAAATCAGGCTAGGCGCAGCTTTAATTTGGCATTGGCTGCATTGCCTGTCAAGTTGTGGAGGTGATGTATTGAGGGAAAATATGGTCAAGTCCATTTGTTTTTTTTGCGTGTGTAACATGTACTGTGTGTGTTTCCAACGGACCAGTTCACCACGACAAGGGGCGTAGCGGAGGCTAAAAAGTGGAGGGAGACTTAAAATAAAAAGCCTGAAGTTAACGTGCTACATGGAAATGTGGTGAAGATATAGATATATTCATTAATATTTATACAATTCTGAAATGCACTTGTTTTGTAGTTGTTCGCCTTATGATGATTCAGCAGTTGAAGACCAGTTTACCCACTTTTTTACCACTACAACACTGATCACAACATTAATGACAAAAAGAGACAAAGTCTGGTGGAGGATGAAAAGGCTACTTCCCTGCAGCAGTTAAATGGGGATTGCCAAGGCTGGGATAAACCAAAAGTCTTTGTAACACAAGACTCAAAGCTCTTGTTTGTTTATTCATAACTATAGCCCAAGAGACAAATCGTCTCTTTGTGAAAAAAGACACAAGAGCCACATGCATTTTGTTTTGGAAAAATCAGAGTAAAATGGAAATTATTAATGAATCAGCTCTAGCTGTCCCTGCGTGACCCTGTAGGGGAAAACTGGACAAGCGGAGACAAAGACAACAGCTGCATCTAAAGATCTAGGAGAAACCTGGAAATTAGCTCAGGTGCTCGGCAAACTCTAAGAATAGACGCTCGGCTCTCTGGGCGCGCCACATTTCACCTTGGCGTTGATCTTATTGGCTGAGGTGTGCCAATCCCCAGGATCGTACGAGTCACAGGTGGGTGGACTCAGTATTCACATGAAGACACAGCTGTGCTTGATGCATCACAGTGTTGCGGCGACTCCACATGAATTCATCACTCCACCATACTGCTACACAGCATCTACCACATGATTATTGTTTATCTCTTAAGTAATGAGAATTAAAGTTTAGCCATATGCCATTTGGTGGGTGCTTTTATCCAAACTACCATATCATGAGTGCATTATGTCTTTAGCATGGGTGGCCCAAACAGCAAATAAACCCCTAATCATGACAGTGTTAGTGCCATGCTGTACCCCTGGAGCTACAGGATTATTTATTGGGCCGTTGATAATATCCTTTATGTAAACTTCCATACTGATGACTCTGGATATTAAGTAGTCATAATTACCATTTCCTGTATCCTGAAAAGAGATTAATGCCTGAAGAGATTGTATTTGAATTAAATTTGTTATGCTCATATTTAACCGTTGAAAATTTAATTTGTAAGGAACAATTAGATACTTAATTTAATGGCTTGAAGGTGAATGTGATTTTTTTTTTTTTTACTTAAAAACCGGTACAACCAGTACTACTACAAAGTTTTCTAGCTAGCTGAAGTCCTCGTCTCGTTTCTGAGCTTTCACTCTGTACCTTTCGGTCCGGAGCTTGTCGGAAAATCTGTGTCAAAAGACCGCAAACCACGTCAGAGAGCGTGTGTCCAACCTGGCCACAGCGGCTGGTGAAAACTAGCAGTAGTAGCACCAGTGCGCTCTCTGATGCTGTTGGATTGAATCATTGCTCGCTTGCTTTTCCTAAGCCCCTGTTTGTTTGCTACTGCTGGCACTAATCTTTTTCCATAGCTTTTATCCAAAGTACGTGTGGCCCCCAGGGGGAATCGAACGGCTACAGAACCACTATCTACTTATATAACTTATTAGTCATAACTAACTACTTTCTTAGTATTCAGTATTTTTTGGGCTAATGGCCTGTACAGAAGTGTGTGATTGCATCCGTAAGTAGAGCGGCAGTGCTGCTGGGTTGTGTTCTCATCTCTCATGTAACTATGCACAGCAATGTCCTTACACACCTGGGAGTAATTTGGGAGCGATGTGGGCCCTGATGAATCCGGAACACGGATTTAGATTTAATAATCCAAATTAGAGGGATTACACGAGTGGAAAGACAAGTGCGTCTCCTCGCCCGGCTTTGTCCCGTCTTCGTTTCACCTTCTCCCCCCCCACCTCCATCATCATCATCACTCCGTTCCCCTCCTCCCCACACTCTCCCCTGACCCTGTGACCCCTCCCCCACATCACTCACGGGTCATCAGCAAGAAGAAAGGGGGATTTAACGGCTAACTTGGCCCGGGAAGGCCCGTGGAGGTGGGGGCCGAGCACGTCTCTGCGAATTCCAAACTTCAGCCGATCCCCCCACCCACCCACACCCCCACCTCTCCCCGCTGCGCTTTTCTGTTCCCACTGAGAAAGAGAGAGAAAACATCTCCCCTCGTTTTCGGTTGATTATTGGGGCTGGAGAGCACGTCTGTCAGGAGTCCGCTGATGAGGAACAGAGACGGAGACGCCAGCTCTCTCAACACACACACACAATCTTGTAGACACATGGTGAAAGTTCTGTGAGAAAAATGACTTCATGTAGCCGCCTAGGTCAGGATGCTTACTGCAATCAACAAGTGATTTTACCATACCGGCTGCGCCAAATAAGGATTTGAGGAATGAAATGATGTTTTTGTTGCCTGAAAAGGGACTAAAGGATTAAAGGATCAAGCAGGAAATCACAAACGCAATCCCACCTTTTCTCAAAAGAGCCTTATATCACCCAGTGAGAGGGAAAGTCACTGGAGGGTATTTGTTCCTCCCAGGACTCCTCTTCAACTCACTGCCTCACTTCTGAAGGAGTTGCTGGGGAGGCAGTGGTGGGGGGTGAGGCTGAAGGCGGGGCAGAATTGAGAGAGGGGCTTGGAGAATTATGCTAGCCTGATCAATAACGCTATTAAACACTAATGCATTCAGTGGAGGCAAACTCAATTTGATTGTGAAGCTTTATTTGAACATGGCAGGAAGCAGCAGCAGCAGAGGCACATCAAAGAGAGGCTTTGTGAGGAGAGGACCAGATTAGGGCCTCTGACGCAATGATGGACCCAGCCGAGGGAAGGCCATGAATACACACACACACACACACCCACGAAGACGCACACACACACACACACCAAGGAAACTGCCTCAACACAAAGCTCCACTGCACAGGCATTCAATCTCATTCCACATTTTCCATTCCCTTTCATTGCACATCCGCACGCACAGCTATGCAGAGGCATGTGTGCGCACACACACAGACACACACACACGCTCAGACACACATTTGGACACACTCAAACACTCCACACTATTAAAGTTTGGCTCCATAGTTGTATTTATATTGACTATCTAAAAGTAGGGTAATGGAGCTATAAATCATGCTGTTTACTTCTCTCCGATTTTGTAATTTTCCTTGTCCTTTCACACAAGCCTCTCTCTGTTTTCCAATTTCCATTTTTGATGACCCAATATTCCCTGGAGAGTCAAGGGAGGTCAGAGATCCAAGGGGACAAGATCCTGCCCAGAGCGCAGTGTGATGGGGATCACCTTTTATTGGACAGGAATTTGGAATCAGAAACAAACATCTTATTAGCTAAAAACAATAAATGTTCAGGAATTTGTTTTGGTGGCACTGGAAGCACATACTGTATATAACTACAGTCAAATTACCAATTTATGACTTAGAGAGTTCCAGTACACACTGACACACGCTTTCCGCTTTTCCAAGAATCATACAAAGGCTATTAGGCAGACATAGCTACTTAAGCGAGTAAAAACATAGCTAGATTTAGACTCATGAATTCTCAGAAGTGGGAAATTCCTCCTTTTGATCATATTCTATTTAATCAAGGGACATTGCTATGTGGTCTATGAAACGGAGTCTATCTCCACTAAGCCAGAGATATTGCCAAAGGTCACATGTATAACCAGACAGATGTTGTCATTTGCCTTGCGTCCTTGATCGCAACTGAAACTACAGAAACCAAAAACAACAACAGTTAATTTGATCAGAGAACTTTACAAACCGCCGGGCCGTACTAAAAATAAAGTTCCAGCACATCCTTTATAAGAGGCTGGTTAACATTAATTCCCTGCAGCAGGAACGGGCACAAATGTAAATATTCAGCAAAAACAAAACAAAACAGAAACTCTCCACACCACCCCTACACCCCAACCCCCCCTCCCCCCTCTCACTCTCCACCCCCACCTCCTACTTTTACGATGCCCTGCTTCCTAATAAACTTTTGTGGTGTTTGGAATCCATTAGGAGCAATATCCCACTTCTCAAAACATCCTGGCTCATTCTGGGGGAGTGGAGCAGGGAGTCGGGGAGCCGCGGGAGGGGAGGGCCTCAAATTTCCATTTCTATTGAATGCAGACTGAGTGGATTTGAGTCGGGAGAGCGCTGCAGGGCTGCCGACCATACAGTCTGAGATGGGAAAGAGACAGAAGAGAGGATCTTTGAAGTAAAAAAAAAAAAAGGTTGTGTGTACTACCAGAAAGGAGTTATACACAAGCAAAACTCTTTTTTATTGCCATATAGAATCGGTTTAAAATGGGGTTTTTTTATGGAAACCTGCTCAAATGGTTCAATATGGAACTTTTATGGCACTTTAAAGAACCCTGAGAGAATCTATCTGCTGTATTAGAGGAACCATGTAGCCCTCTTAATTCTGACTTGCCTGTTTTTATTGTAACATATACATAATATGGTTTGCTATGGTTGTGTTCAGTTCTAGTTTTTTCACAGGCTAGCTTGTTCCAAAGGCGGCCGTTTGGATCGCTTCAGCACCAAACTGTGACTCTGTTGGGAGTTAAAACCCCAAAATCAAACCAGCAGGAGTCAAATAATAATGGAACCATTTACATGCTCAAGTGCTCCTTCCAGTAGTGGTGATGATGGTTCTATTTAGCACCATTTCGCCCACAAAGAGCCAATGACAAACCGTTGTTTTTAGAGTGTAGAGGTTGTTGTATTTCTTGGTAAGGGAAGTCTTTATGTCTGATTTCTTTCATCCCATGATAATTTGTAAGTAAGTACAATTCTATGTCAAAACCACTACATTAATTTCTGCTGGAAGGGATCTATAAAGTGGAGAGTGTTTTTTTTTTTTGGAGGGAACTTTTTCTTCCCATTTTTTCCCTTTATCCTCTGCCTCTCCTCCCCCCCTTTAAAATTAAAGGTATTGTTATAGGTTGCCCTCTTTCCTATGAATTCCCACCATATCAGTTCTAGTGGGTGTTATTCAGCGCCAAACAAACCTTTAATCCAATTCAGATAGCAGGCACTCAAGTGTCGCAACAATTCTTCCCACAGTGTGAAAGTAAGCCACTATCTCAAAACACAAGGGCTGCGAGACAAATGTGTGGCAGAGTGCCAGTGGTGGGAGGTACAGGAGAGAGGGGCCTGAGATTACAGACAAAGCAGGAGTAAACAGTGCCTTCAGATAAAAAACACAGCCAAGTACTTTTAACAATAGTTCTTTCCCGGCAGGGAGCGACAACAAAGGAGCTTCCTCTATGCGTGCCCCCTTGCATGCGCCCTCACTTCCTGCGAGGCCTCAGACATGCGCCTGCTGCAGACGCATCGGGCCTGGAGATCTCCTGACCGACCCCACACGCCATCACCCTCTGACCTCTGCACCGCTGCCTCACACACACACCAAAACACACACACACACACACTCTCTCCCATAAGACATCTACATCACCCAAAATGATCCTCATTCCCACTCCCACTCATGGACCTCTGCCTTACTCGGCCCCATCAAAACAGCGTAAATTTCCCATGGGGCAAACGGCTAACTGCGTCCTCTGGGAATGTCGAACAAGTAAGAATCTGCGTAAGTCAAATCTAACTGATTCATTGTGTTTGTCTTGCGTTCATACGTTCTGGCAACATACGTTCTGCTAAAGAAAAAACATCTTTCTGGATGGCACATCTCTACAGACACCAGAAAGCCTCTTTCTTCCTAAATCATGACTATAAATGACGTTTCTGTGCTGCGCTGCTTTTATGATTTCAGCGGAGGAGGGGGGCTGAGGATCATAAAAAGAAAAGAGAAAAGGAGAACACAGGGCTTGTGGGTAATTACGGCGCGGGGTGGTGGGAGAGAGGGAACGTTTGGGAAAGACTCGGGGGCCAGATGTGTGAGGAATGTTCTGGCTGCTGCAGCGTGCGGGGGGGTGGGGGGGGTGGGGGTGGAGGGGGCAGGGGGGGAGCGGCGGCTGGGGAAGGGATGAAGACCAGTCGAATTACACAGCCTGCAGATCGTTAAAGAGCTGTCAAGCCTCCAGCGCTCTACTGTGTATTTCACATCATACGGCCTCACCTTTCTGCCCGGCGCACCGCAGACGGCCGCAACACACGGGCCAGTCGTCCTCGATCAGGACGCCGGGCATCGAGAAGCCGGGGCACGTACGCGTACAGGCGGCCCACAATGCACCTGGAGAGCTCAACCTGCGTCACAGGCGCGGAGAGTCTTTAAAAGAAAACCACACCCTCCATCTGCTTCTCATCATCCTCATCCATCTCCTCTTCTCTCTCTCCCCCCCCCTTGCCCTGTCATACAGACTCTTTCTCTTTCTCTGTTTCGCTCTCTCCCTTCCTAATGCCTCACCGCACTGCACTGATCCAATCCTCTACCACAAGCTCTGCTGCTGTGGCATGGATAAATAGGCCAGAACAGCTGGGTCTGCCTCTTGACCGGGACCACCCCACCAGACCTGACCAACAACACTCCCTTTCCTCCCCACCATCGGCTCTCTCTTCCTCTCTGGGCCCATATGTCTCAAAGACCCGATGCATAATTGCAGTAAAAACGCTCTTTTCCCCATTACCGGCTTTGTTGACATGATTTATTGCATTGAGGATTTATTTTTTTTTTACTTGTTTTTGACACATGAACCGACGACATGTGACTGTTAAACACGTCTTACACGAGCTACATGTCTTTTGAGGTCGTAAAAGGCTTGTTTACATTTGCGGTGTTTGTAAACACTCTTACATTTTGAGTTATGATCGGTCTAAAAAAAAACGATTTTCCATGTGCGTTTCAAGTGTTTCAAGACCATGCACAAATATACCCAAAACTTAGATGGTTGAAATAAATTCCTGATTGTGCCTTTAAGTTGAGAGTGTGTTTTGCGAGGCTGTTTGTTCAGCTGCTGAGGGCCTCAGAGAGAAACCCAGGGAGGCCGCGGAGAATTCATACCTTCCATTCATCACAGAAGAGAGGGAGTGGGGAGGGAGGTGGAGGGCAAAGAAAGAGCAAGGAAATGAAGAGACAAGAGAGGAGTGTTCTGTTTTTTTTCTACTCTGCTGAGTAAGGGGAGAGGTAAGCTCAGCTTTCTGACAGCTGGGCTGTGAAACCTCTGGTTGACTGATTGACTACTCATGCCTGATTCATTTGACCGTTGTGCAACAGTCAATTTAGATGTGCTGCAGCCTGGTTTTCAGTTGTGTGCTCTCAATAAGGACGGGCCTTTTTCAACGCATCTGTGTCTATACTTTAGTATTACTGTTCAGCACAATATGTTATACAACAACACAACACATCCACAACACATACTGTCACAACATGTCATTAACCTAAGATAAATGTGTGTTATCCCTAGGCACATGGATGTGTTGAAAATGAGAGTGTACCACCTCAGTGTCTTCTGCTTTTGCTTTGAGACACTTTTGAATTGCTGATTATAATTTCTGAAGGGACGACAATAGAATATATTTAGCTTGCCTTTTACCAGAATTGGCAGGGCACAGAAACTAAAACTAAACTAAAGGCCTGAGTGATTTCTGGTAAGGGAGTCATGCTAATGTGCAGACATACATGGGCCATCTGGGTACCAGCAGGGTTCAGCTAACTGGCTAGCGCTCCTACCAGTCTCTTTGTATGCCTGCTAGCATCACAAAGTTGTCACTTCTTACCATTTTACAGTCTGTTGACAGCTGAGACTGCAAAATACGCAAAGTCGCCATAGCTAACATCATGACAGGCTAACAAAAATACAAAATCCATGTTTAGATTCACCAGCAATCTAAAAATGCATACAAGTGGGGAAATGAGTGTGAATCCTGCTGGTGTGTTTTTCATGCTCAACCTCGTCTCACTGTATCTTTACTATCATCAGTTCATCATTCAACTTTATGCACCTCCATGCTGTTCCCACTTCCTCAGTCATGTCCGAGGCCACACCAAAGCCTTGCTTCATCCTGTTGTTACTCACTCCAAATGCACTGGTGCCGCTGCACAATTGTCACATCAGCACCTCTCACTTCCTCAAAACATTTCCGTCCAAAAACATTGCTGGATGGCTGACTTCAGATCAGGAAGAACGCTCCCGCTGCGGTCAAGGAATAATCCCAACCACGTGAACGATGCCTGCGCCCAGAACAGCTGTGCGCACTGCTGATTCAACATAATACTAGCGCTGTGGAGGGAATTTTTACCATTCAACCATGTTTGGAGTAAAATATTTTGACATAATCACATTTGCTATCATACCAGCGCCGCTCAAAGCTGCGCCGAGGCCGGGCCAAGGAACCGGGAGAGGAAAAATAAGAAAAGGGCGGGAAAAAACCACACGGAGGGGTTGTTTTGAGAGCCCAATCGTTTATTACCCTCGATTTTCAGGGGCTGAAATTTCAGCCTCGCTGTGAGGAGAAACTCGAACCGGTGGTCCAGCTGTCCACAGCCTGCCAGTGCCGAGAAACCTCCACCGCACACGCTCTCCCAGACCCTCCCTCCCCCATTCCCTCCTGTCTCATCTCTCCCAGCCAGGTAATCAATGGGAAAAGCACACCCAAACACAACATGGCTTTGAGAGGAGTCTGTTTGCCTGGTGGCTCGGATGTGTCTGTGTCTCCTCCAGAACGAGCTGTTGTGACATGCAGGCCCCGCAAAACAAATCTGTCACTTGGCAGGGCGACCATTTCCCCCGTTGTATGGTTTATGTTTCTCTGCCTGTCCCCACTATATGGCAAGTGAACACCTAAATAGGAGGTGTTTAAACTACTTTTAAGCATTACATTCTTTTTGGCTGATCGCTGGCAATCTACTTTGTTTATTAGCTGGTCATGATCTGGGCAAATAGTGGAAAGAATTTATGAGATGTTTAGTGTGCATCTTTATCAGATACAGAAAACAAAACAGAGGCTGCAGGCGAGCAGACAGATTTACAGAGTCACAATAAAACAGGCCATTAAAACACTGGAAATTTAGCACATAAACCCTGCCATTTTCTGTATCTACCACTGAGGGAAGGCAGGCTGCTCCGAGCACACAGAGACTGTATTATCAATAAGTTAAGCGGATGCCCGAGGCAGCCATGCCTCTGTCACACACAGGGAATTAGTAACCTGGAGCACTGGACAATGAGGATTTGTCTCAACTGCTCGTCTTATCAGTCTCCCATGCCAGTATCTGGGACACATATCAACAGGTCTTCTCAGTCAAACTCTCCCACAGCTGCCTACCCTCCTCAGCGTAGAGACAAGAAAACATATGTTACCATGGCAACATGTTGATCTTGGATTTTAGATGCATGGGACATCACACCATCTACACTCTTTTTCTGTGATATGCTCTTGAAGAAATTTGGATGCTTGCTGTCACGCGGGCCTAGACCCGGGCTTTCCTCCCTGCTGCCCTTAAAAACAATGGCTATGTTTACACACGCACAATAGTGCGACTATTAGCAATACTGTGACTAAGGCCGATTAAGCTGTTTACATGATTCCATAGTTTGTCAACACTCCAAAATAATCCTGTTTACACAAGCAAAGCACTTATTTCAGTTATCCAGAGAAAATTGTGTGAATTGGAGGTTTTTATTGCCAAAAAATAAATGTAGTTTTATTAAGGAGGTCAAAGTGAGGGAGTGTGTATGGTAAGAGCCACTTAGCCAAGTCAAAACTTTGCTTTTTAGCTCTGTAGTATGCAGCCTTCAGTGCTTTCCAACGGACACATGCGTATCATAAACTCAGTCTTTTCCAAACTCCAAAAGTGTTGACTCCTGCTGCCCGCCATCTTGGTCTAGCCCAGTACAGACTACATTTCCCTTAAACCTCCATCTAACTTGATGAGCTGGACACATGCGCAACTCCACAGTTCAAGGAACACGACGAAATTGCATGCATGGGTCTATTAATGTGAATAAAATCAAAATACTTCAACTTTGTTCCTGCGATTATGCTTATTTAGAATAGGAGCATAATTGAATGAATATAATCAAGAGTATGATGTTTTCATGGCTCTGCCTTACTCACATAATTGCCTTAATCACATTATAATCGCATTCCTAACATGTATGTAAACATGGCCCTTGTGTAATTTTCAACACAGCGATGTGTTCGCTTTCGGATAACACATAGCAATACAGAAGATAATGGATAACTGGATAGGAGAAAAAACGGTTTGATAATGATTTTGTGAAAATGCTCACCTTTCGATACATTGGATCAATACCAGTATAAACATGGTAGTGTACTGTACATTGGCCAGCTCTAGAGGGCAGGCTGTGTGGATGTGGTTGCTGTGGAAGGCGGTGGCGGTGGTAGTGGGCCATCAACAAGTGCCAGAGCGGAGCGAAGGGCGGAAGAGGGTACAGGGGAGGAGGAACAGGGTTCATGGGCCAGCAGATGTTTCAGCTTTGGGTTTTGGCTAGAAAAGGGCAATTAAGAGCTGCTCTTAATGAGGCTGGCAGCCACCCCATAAACTGTCTGGTTCAGTGAAAGAGCTGCTCATTAGACTGACCTGCCCAGGAAAACGCCCCCTGGCTCCGCCCACCCGCGCCGGAGCAGGAAGTGATGGATCAGACATTTAAGGAATCGTATGCTAGTATTGGACAAAGTTATGTTATGTCTGGCTTTCCTGACAATGAGTCGTGTGTGTGTGTGTGTGTGTGTGTGCGTCTTTGTGTGCCTGCGTGTTTGTTGTGCGCCAGGCCGAGTGTGGTAATGATGCACATTTTCCATGAGGTAGCTAGCTGTGTACCTCCGGCGCATGAAAGCCCTGACAGCCAGCTGAACAGCACTGATGGAGCTGGCTTTGTGGCGTATTAAACCACTGAGAGACCAATATAAACCATACCGTGATCCGCATATCTTACTTTTCCCACCCTTTATGCATATTTAATATTCCGTAAATGGTAATTAAACGACCGCAGAGCTAGAAAAAGAGCAAAGATCCTGGAGATCTGGTTCACACTCTGGCTATGGGAGGCAGACAGAGACGCAAACAGACTAATTTTCATTTCATTCCATGGCGCACTTCATCGCACCCTGGTCACCCCCACGCATCCAAGTCAAGGGGCAGGGATCCTCCACTCTCACGCTATCTGGCATGGCCTGTCCCCGGGACCTGTCTTTGTGGGTTAAACCTCTGGCATCGGGAGCGCTTGGCACAACGCTCTCTATTGAGTCTTCGCAAAAAAAAAGTAGGTCATTTGCAAAGCTCTCACTGGACGCATGAGGCGGAAAGAAAATAAACGGGGGGGGGGGGGGGGGGGGGGAGATGAACGGACACGGAGCCGGCTCTGCTGCACCGGGGCGGGAGGCAGAAGATTCGGAGCGGCTTCCTGCGAGGGCCACAGAGGGATGCTGAGAGGAAGGTTAAGAAAATGCGATGTTCTGGTGGTGTATTGTTGTTTTGTTTTTGTGTTGTCGTTGCTCGTGTAGATAAATTATGTCTCTGATGTCGGGAGTGCACAATGTTCCCTTCATTGTTCTGGATTTTGCGTGTGAAGTGGTTATCCAAGTTTCCTCCTTGTGGGATCAATAACGTTTATCTTATAAGTCATGCACGAATTGTTCTCCATATCTGCTTCATAATGCAACATCTCTTCCACTACACTCCTTCCAGCAGGCCCTGGATAATGTTTGTCTGAGTGCAATTATACTTCTGAAGACGCTATAAACAAACCAGTCCTAACACTGTGACCTATTGTTCACATCACATCGAAGTCTAAAACAACAAGTTTGCAGCACACATGTTGTTGTCATCACCAACCACCGAGATAGGGCTTCTAGAAATATCTGGTGGAAACCAGCCGTGCAGGAAGTGAGAAGAAAAACGACAAAGCTCAGATGAGAGGCAGGAAATCAGGTGACTAGAGTTTTTTATTGTTTTTTTTTCTCATAGTGTTACAGAAAGAAACAGATACTGGCTTAGAAACACTTCATTAGTGCCAAACAAAACGGCACAAAAATACTACGCTCTCTTCACACCTGAAAGAACCATATATTCTCTCTTTCGGTTTGCCAGATTGAAAATATTCAACTTCTCAGTCCACGGTCCTTAGAGTTATGGAATCGATCCCTGCCCCCACATCCTCCCTGCCATGAGCCTGAAGCGTATGTCTGCCAGATGTCCAGAGCGAGGGGGGGAATATGAAAGGGCTGAAGGCTGCCAGAGGTGTCTTATATCGGAGGAATTATTATCCTAACGATATAACATAACACATGCCGTCAGTCCCTCCAGGAGTAACAACCCGATCTATATTAGAGCCACATCCCTTTCATTTAGCTGACCTTTTGGAAAAGGAGGAGGAGGACGACGAGGATTTTCCTTTTCCATCCAGGGATCATCCAGCTTCAGGCTCTACCTGGAAGCACGAGGACCTCAGATCTTTCAACCAAGGTGGGTGAAAATTAAGTTCATTATATGATATATGAACTAGCATTTTCAATAGTATGTTTACAGGGTAGTAAAATTATTAAAGATAGAGTGGCAGGTTGGCAGGTTAGTTGGAGAGGCCATCTAGTAGGAGAAGGGTTGCTGGCTCAATTCTCAGTATACATTACAATGACATTACTCAATGCTGCCAAAGTGCCCCTAAGCAAGGGAATAGGGGTACTGACTATCCAGGGGCCCAAGCTGAGGGAGGGCCCCTAAAGTCCTCAAGTGTATATTTATAAATACTTTACAGTTTTAGTTCACACTGCTCTGATTTTTAAACAGGATTTGGTTGAAATCTGTAAAACTGAAAGAATAAACATTCCCAAAAATATGACACGGGAAGTAAGTTATTAGAGACAAACTGGAACAAGCAAGAATAAAATTTGGCTATAGCTCGTGTTCAGACTAAAACACAATTGTCCTTCTGAGACAGATTTTTGAACAGGTGACTACAGGTGAAAGTAGAGAAGTAGTATCAGAGAAGTGCCCGAAACCCATACTTTCAATTAGGGATGTGTCCGATAATTGAACTGTGAATGAACGTGTGGAGGTGTGTTTGAGTCATAGGTGGGGTATAGATGTTTGTCATAGATGGAATAAGGGCGGTGTGGGGGCAAGAGGAAAGTGGAGGGGGGCCCCAGAGTCACCTCCTGTGGACAGGGCCCATAATTCATAGCTACGCCCCTGCTGGAAACTATCTAACATTAGCTGAAACACAGACTGATAAAATAAAACAGGGATGCTTGAAATAGGCCCTTGAGGTTGTATTCTGAGGTTGGGTTCTTGTAAAAGTAAACTATATATGCACATATATGTAGGGAAACCCGATCCAGTTACTTGACTTCAGCTTTACCATGTTGCACACATGTATACGGTCCCCACTAGATGGATATCTACCCCTCACCCCCTAGAGCATTTTAGTGAATAGATGAGGAGGAGGGTAGACAGTACCTGACATTTACTTAGTACCACAGGATAGACAGACCATTGTCTTTGCTGAAATGAGAAACTCTGCCGCAGAAGGGAGAAGGAGGGAGAAAGAGGGTGGTGTCAGACAACCTGATATCAATCTAATGAAATAATAGCAAGCGCTCTGATGTGGATATCTAGGATATCTAGACTTATACCCCATTGTCAAGCTCTCTCCAACCTTGGGAAGGACAGAGACACAAAGAGGATGAAACATAGTAAAATGATGCAGGGAACTCTCTCTTTCTCTCTCTCCCTCACACACACACATACACATACACTTTCACTGCTGCAAAAGGAGATGGCACATGTCAAATAAAACAAAAATCCCCTTCCATCTAATGCTTGAACCTGAAACTCATACAGATGTGACCACAGATACCGATTTCAAAGGTCTGATTGAGTTAACACTGATGAACCTCACAGGCCTAAATGCCACTCTGCCTGTGGGTGGCTGTGCTGATCGTCTGCTGATAACCAAATTTAAAAGAGGCAGAGAAGTAAACGGCTAGCGAGTCAGACAAACAGGACATACGGCAGGCAGACAAACATATAAGGTGAAGCCCGAGCCAACAGCACAAGCTGTCTCCTGATCCGTCCCCGCAGTGTCAACAGCCTGGATTACATCCCCGCATCCCTCCAGTCGGCCAGACCAACGGGCTTCCACAAAAACAGCTCAAACCACTCAGCATCCGTCAGAGAAAAAGAGGAAGGGAAAGAAGAAGTGGAGGACTGGTGAAAGGAAGTGAGACTGAGGCCAGCGCAACATCTGCTCCAGATCCTTTTTAGTGGAGTCCATCCCCCTGTCGCAGACCGTTTGTTTGTCCCCGGGTTAGGAACACGGGCCAAACACACAAACACACTCAGAAACACACACACACACACACACACACACACACACACAAAGAGGCGCTCAGAGATGTGCGCACACAGAGGGGAAAGTTAATAAGTCAATAGGACACGGCTCCATATCTGATTGGGCCTTGTCTTAGCCCTCGTCCAGGAGAATAATAAACGGGATTGACACAAATCAATGTTATCTTTTCACTCATGAGGGGGATGAAAAGAGCCAAAGAACCAAAAAGAAAGGGGACAAAAAGGGAGAGAAAAAAGGAGGGAAGAAGAGAATGAAAAGCCCCCTTCTGACTCGCAGTAACCCACATACATTTGCCCAGCTTTTCTGGGGCTCGCTCTCTCTTGGCAACCAGAAGCCTCTGTGAAAGAATCCCAGCGTTCAGCCAAAGGCAAAGCCGATGTGAGGGAGGGGAGGGGAGGATGGCAGAGGGAGGTGTGGACGGGTGGACACCAGGCCCCTCCTCCACCCAAAGGCCTGTTGCTCCTGGCGACCGCAGCTCAATGGATTCCTCCAGTTCCAAGAGACAGAACACACACACACACACACACACACACAGAATGGACAACATTCAGCGACTGGCTTGCTGCTCCGCTCTGCCTATCAGGGTATAAATGTAACAAAACTCAACTTCCCCTATAGACTGTTGTAGTGTAGACTTTTTAGTTGTAATCTAAAGGCTCACACACACACACCTTTGTTTGATCCAGGTTCTCAGAGCAAAAAGAGAGAGGTGAAAACGAATAAGCTGGGCACACTGGTTTTCTCGCGACTTCGCATTGATGTAGGGAAGCGGCTGCATCTCAGTCAGCGGACTTTATAGACCAAAACAGATCAGCGGGATGTTTTAATAGGGTGTTTGATTGGATATCCAGGCCTGCAGCCTAGGGATGGATGAATGCAGGGCCTTCTAACCGATATGTGACATAATCAGAGAGCTGTAGGTCAGCTAGTGACAGCTGAGTAGCTGTGGCAGAGGGGGAGAAAGAGCCCATTCAGCTCCAACGCTCATGGACGCTGATCCAAGTTCATTAGCAGTCAGACTGGCTACAGGGCCTGCTGCAGGCTTCTTCGAGCTGCACATGACACACACGCACACACACGCACACACACACACACACACACACATATGAACACACACACACACAAAGAACATAGACATACACAGATACTCATATACACATCGCTTTTTCTTCTCAAAATAAATCACTTTACAGTTTTTGTTCGTTACTGCTTAATGGTCCAAGGCTGTGATTTTTCTCCCCTCTCTCTCCTTTTAATGGTTTGGCAGGGCGTTTTATCTATAAACAATAAAAGGTTGGGCTTAAACACTTTTCTCTGGTTTGGCCCCTTCACTACTAATCATCTATACACTCTCTCTCTTTTCCTGCCATTAAGCTATGATGGAGCCAAAGCCACAGCCCGGCCAAAGAACCTGATAGTCGTGGAACCCATGCAGCTCTCCCCCCTTGGACTGCATTTCTGCTGCGCTGCACTTTTCACCATATCCAGCAGGGAATGGATGCAGCACCCCCCCCACCCACCCACCCAAAACCCCCAAACCCATCACCCCCTCACCCGCCCCCCCTTTGAGCAATTGCCCTCCTAGCTTAGTCGGGCCTACATGCCTACACAAACTGACTGACATCAAATCTCAGGATTTAATAGCACACATTACACAGGGGTTAGACACATACACACGCACATACACACAAATACGTGCAGCCACAAACACTCACACCCTTCTCCCCATAAATGACCACAACTGAATGGAGACAAATTCACCCCCCCCCCCCACCCTCACCTCTTTAGACTCTTTTTCAGTTTCCCTAACCACATCGCTCACAGAGAAATTACAGTTTTGGCCAGACGAGCGTTCACCTCAGCATGCGATCTTGTGTTTCAAAGTCAACACAATGCAAAGACCACTTCACTTCACCTACAACCCGCAGGCAAAAAAAAAAAAAAACTCGCTCACACCAAACAAACTGTATCCTTTCTCATACATCTTCATCACCACTGATCATCAATCCCTCCCACTTGCACATGAAGTTCTCACCGGTTTTGTAAACCGCTGCTCAACACATCCTCTCACTGTATTCGGCTCACTTTTTCCACACCGCCTCCGAAACATTCCTACCTCACACCTTACACAGTGGCAATGATCAGCAGAGCTACACCATGTACTACAGTAATACGGTTAGCGGTGGAGATGGGCATTTACATGATGAACCACTGAAATAACTAATCAGACTCAGATGACTGACAGATAGATAATCAGAGAGAGAGAGAAAGAGATCTAAGAAAAGAGAGGGAGGATGTGTGAAGAGAGAGTAAGAGGTGAGAGATAGAATCGTAAAGATAGGCAGGAAGAGATGGAGGGGGAAAAAAACGAGAGATAAAGAAAGCGGGGGAAAGAGGCAAACCGAGAGAGAGATGAGTGTGACCTGCATCCAGACAGGACAGTGAAGCCCCTCAGCTCCTGTGGGAACTATTCTACTGCCCCCTGGTGGTATACACACACCGTCTTCAGGAACACACACACACACACACACACCTCTTTCCCACACTTACTCTGACACTGTACCCTACCTGCACTGTTCACTCGCTCTCTCTGTGACAAATCAAATTATACACCGCGCTCGTTCTGTAATTACATAGATCCACATGTGTATATTTTACGCTCGCACACG
Source organism: Centroberyx affinis (assembly GCF_046629955.1). NCBI lineage: Eukaryota > Metazoa > Chordata > Actinopteri > Beryciformes > Berycidae > Centroberyx > Centroberyx affinis. The sequence goes on from NW_027279798.1 coordinate 148,096, forward strand.
GACAGGTTGTGTTAAAGAAGATACATCGTCCTCACAAGACAATGGATTTCCACACCCTGCCACTTTATACTCGTCACGTGTCCTAGCCTGCAGCGGAATAGCTGATTTCATACGGACATCAAATAGGTTATGACCTGATTATAGCGATAATGAAAGTGGGGGCAGAGAAAAATGACACTCAATCTACCTGAGACAGTTTCCCCACCCTAGGGCCTGCCATTGTGCCATGGGTGTGTGTGTTGAATGCACATTTGAGTGTGTGTGTGTGTGTGTGTGTGTGTGTGTATGTCTGTGTCTGGGCGTAAACACGTGAGAACAGCGCATGGTTGAAAAGTAACATTGTTACATATTCTAAATACAAAAAAATTTTAACTGTATTTTGTTACATTACCTGAAAAAAGAATGGATTCTCATTATAGATGCTTGCGAAAAATTAGAGGATAAAGAGAAAGCGAGGAAACTCAGAAGGCCATTTAAATAGTGGCAGGTGTTCTACATCTTTATAAATTGTGGCGCAGAAGAAAACTAAATTTCCTGAACGTTGTATATTTTTCACTTTTTATCTGTACCTTTTCCCCTCAAATGTGGCAAAATAATCTGAAAGTAATTGAAAGCAATGAGAACGTATTACTGAGTTTGGATAATCTAACTACCTCTAACTACTGAGTGAGCGAGTGAGTGAGTGAGTGAGTGAGTGAGTGAGTCCCTGCTTATTTGTGTGTGTGAATGTGTGTGTGTTTTTTATGTGTACATGTGTGCACATAGCATGTTTGTCTGACTCTGCATGTGTCTGTCTGTGCAGTTGTACTTCTGTCCACGTGCCACTGCCGGCATGCCTGAACACGTATGTATGTGTGTGTGTGTGTGTGTGTGCGTATACACTTGTGCTTGGTGTGTGTGTGTGTGTGTGTGTGTCTTTCCTATGGGCCCATAAGCACTGTGGGGTCTTTCCCCTGGCCTGCCAGTTGGGCAGGTTATAGGCCCTGGCCGCAGTAGGGGAACATAATGGTCTCATTGACTCAATCACAAGCTCGGACCTGCCAGCCAGCCAGCTTTGTGCGCAGGCTGCGGAGTGAGCCTTATTGTAAAAAGGCTTTTAAAGCTGCTATTAAGCCACATTAGGTGTGAGGGGGGAGGAGGGGAGGGGGGGGTCGTACAGGAGGGTGGTTGTTTTTACACCTTTTCTGACAGGAAACATTGGAAAAGAGCTCAAACTATATTGGGGTATAACTTATTTCACTTGTTTTTTAGAGGCGAGACAAAAAAGCGATTTTGCTGGCAGGCTTAACGGAAAAAGTAATCATGAATCATTGAAAAAAAACAGACTGTTATTTTTTATGCCTCTCTCTCTCCAGTGTGGTGTTGGTTGGATGCTGATGTTGATGTAATAACTCGCCGAACAAATATGTAGCTGTCAGGCAAATGAAAAACATTCGGTGCTATGTGTAGACCGATTTTGGAAATACTGGCTGTGTGTGTGTGTGTGTGTGTGTATGTGTGTGTGGCGTGTGCGTGCACAAGCAAACTGTGTGTGTGTTTCTGTGTGTCAGATCTGTGATAACTAGTATTTGCATTTTGTATTTTGTCCTGTGTTCGCATTTTAATCAGTTCCAACTGATGGGTGCGGCTTCATGCATCAGAAAAGTGCAGCGAGTACAGAAAAGAATTTTAAAATTAATAAAGTGTTCTTTGACTGTGATTGACACCTTACCTAACACTGTACTGATTTGTCCTGGTGGGGTAAACCACACCCATCTGGTACTCCATGCAGGTTAAGATAAATGCTTTAATTATTTGCAAATAATATTTGCCCCCAGGTCTGGTGTGTGTGTGCGTCTATCTGTGTCTGTGTGTCTGTGTGTGTGTGTGTGTGTGTGCATGAGCAGTTACATTCTGACAAAGAAAGGCAAAGTGATCTGATACTCTAGCAGACGACACACAGTAGACACACAGCCACAACAAAACAACAAGAGTGACAGACACAAAGCAGAGAGTCTGATTCTCACAGACATACGTGGGCCAAACGACCTCTGAGTCATGTTCACACACACACACACACACACACACACTCATAAAAAGACTGGTAATTTGTGTGAGAAAGATAAAACACTCATAACGCCAACGCCAACAATCCCCTCGTCTGTCCATTTACTGTTCATTCCCAGCATTACTATTGCTCTGGTTGTCAGACCAATACCGATGTTTTTGTACTGAAGTTTCCGATATTTTACACTTCAAATTTGACACTACTGCCAAGGATTTTGTGTTTTCCTCAGAAGTTTATTCTTTGAAGGGTGAGAAAAGATTCTGAAAAAAACATTTAGACTATGGGTGGGTTAGCTGCTCCTTAATAATAATTCATTCTGTTCTTTTTTTATTCTATTGATACCATACCATAGTGATTCAGCCAGTTCATGAAAGCTTTCACATTTGTTGGAGGGTTCCTGGGAAAAATCCTCTGCTGCACAGGAGGTGATGCATTTTACGCTATGAAGGCAACAACAGCAGTTTCTTTGGAATAAAAAAAAGTAGAAGAAATACAAGAAGCCAAAATCAAGAAAAACAAGAATCATGCGGATTATCACTTTAAGGTAAAGTGAGGCAGGTTTCATTGCAGGTCTTACAAACTTTCACCCCTTGAAGCTGGTTCACTAAAACATATCCTCAACTCTATCATATATCGGCAGTGGGAAACACTGACTGATCTATATCCGTTTTTATAGAAAGTCCAACATCAGCCTGGTATATCAGTCTAGCCTTAGCTGTGAGTGAGAAAGAAAGAGAAAGATCATAAGAGAGACAGAAGCAGAAACAAGGCCAGAGATAGAAAGATACACAGATACTGATGAGAGATGATAAGGAAGCAGGATATTACAGTAAGTACCTCAACTACTTCTTACGATGATATATTCTTCCTGATTCTGCATTAACACGCACACGCACACACACCCACACACACCCACACACACACACACACACACACACAAACAGACAGACAGCATCAGGAAGATTTTAGAGCCTACAGGCCAAGTTCACACAGGGCCAAGTCCTCTTTCACCAGACAAACAGTCAGTCAGTCAGTCAATCAGTCACAAGGCCGAGGCATCAGGTTCCACTGGGGAGCGCACACACACACACACACACACACACACACACACACACACACACACACACACACACACACACACAGGTGCGCCCTCAGACTCAGGGCCCAAGACAGCGTTCGGGTGTGTCAGACAACCGTCGTCCTTCCCTCCCTTCTGTCTTATCTGCTCAAAAACACACAAGCGTTTTTTCTTTATCTCCGTCTTTAACAGCCCTCACCACTTCACATCTGCTCCGACAAACTCCTATAAACACGTATCGTATCAAATGCTTCCCGTATCAAAACCAATCACCTGCCGTCGGTTCAGAAAAAACAACATTGCCGCCATGCCAGAGACCTTGGTCCGAATGAGTAACGGTGAACTGGGGTTAAAGTCCTGCAAACGAAGTACCAGGAAAAAGCAGAGGAGAGCACACTTAACCCATCAATAACAATGTGCCATTCACCCATATTCACCTATTCTTATATGTCTGTGTGTGTGTGTGTGTGTGTGTGTGTGTGTGTGTGTGTGTCTAAATATGAAACAAGGAAAAAGAGACGGAAAGAAACCCTTGATCTTATCATTCAAGCAAGTGAGAGGTTGGTATGAGTGGAGTGTTTGGCTGCATGCATGCTTTGTCACATTATCCAGGAACCCATCTAGAGAAAAATGCAAATGAAGCCCTGAAGCGTTTACAGTATTGACTTTATTCTGTTACCGCTCATTACATTTGGGCTCATGTGAATTTCTTTAGATGATATTCAGACTTTGGAATTAACTTACAGAGGATATCAGTTCTACCCGTATGTCAGGGCCACACACACGGAATATACCACACACCAAAATCACAAACATACACACACACATACACATACACAGCGAGTCCACTGCAATCACTGTAGGGTTTCCCAGGTTAAGAGGGGTCCAGATGGGCTGGGGGGGCTTGGATGGGGGGGAGGACACATTCTTGAGAAAACTTAAACCCGGCAGGACATTTTTTCAGATATGGGTGGTCTGCCAATGTAATGTGGGACCGGCGAGGGGCAGAGAGCCACCAACTGTCGGCGTGCCGCGAGGAGCAGACATCAAAGACGGCGAGCGTCCGGTGGAAAGTGACCCGCGGTCCAGTCTGGCTCAGTCTGTCGCCCTCGACACATGCTGGTGCGGCCACACCGGCCCCCGGCCCACCGAGATCACAGCCGCTCTGTCACGGATCTGCCTCGCACCGTCCCAGAGGACCTGGGCTCACACACTCACATACCCCCGCGTCCCAGTCAAGGTCACACTGTGGCACCTGCTGGAGTTGAGGGTTAGGGGCATTTGGGAGTGTGTGTGAACCCCTAACCCCTGTGACCCTGTGACCTCTGTAGCGCCAGTCTGGCCCTGTCCATCAACACTTGCAGGGGACTAGCCTCTTCTTCTTCCATGTCAAGGTCTAAAGATTACTAACTTAAAGAGTTCACCCCAAAATGAATATTTAGTCATTAGCATAGACTGTAAAAAAAAAAAGGATGCAATGAGTGTGACTTCATCCACTGGCTTCTGAAGGACCGTTTTGAAGCCTGGAGATTGTGTTTATGGTCGCCGCTATGTTAACATTTTTTGGAGCCAGAGAAGCCAAAGCGAGGCAAAGAGTGGAACCCACTATTGGCCCGTAATCAGCGACTTGTCAGTCACTAGGAAAACAACCCTGTTTTATATCCTTTATATCCCGTTAATGACACAATTATTTTGAAAATCGCCATAAGGACACACATTAGAATAAGTGAAATTAGCTACTGAGGCCATAACCTCTTGTGGAAAAAATTTATTGACTTTTTAGCGAGAAGTTGGGTTGTGGTCTCATTGACTTGCCTGGAGTTGAGCCGGGTTTGGAGTCTTTTTGGAGCCGGCCCCTATCGGGCGTTAGTGGGATTTCCGCTGCTGCCACTTCCATTTTGGCTTCAAGATTCATGTGGTTTTGGCCGCTTGGTCATTATCTGCTAACTGCCATGTCAGTTGCAACTCCACTGAAACCGTAGTTTCATCAGCCAACTAGTGAAGTTAATAGGGTCAACTTTTTACAGCTCCAAAAAAATTTCTATCAGATTGGACTTTTGGACTAAATATTGTACATTTGGATTCACTGAGCAATCATTTGGCTACAAAACACTTGGATTATGAAGCATGAGTTGTTTGGTAAAATTTAATGGACATTTAATTTTTTTGGAGCTGTAAGATGGCCCCATTATCTTCAATAGTTTGGCAGACGGCTGAGATGGAACTATGGCAGCTAACTTGCTGTGTGTTTGGTGATCCTATGAACTTCAGTGGAGTTTTGACTGACAAAGGTGATTAGATGATAACGGACTTTTCATTTTGAGGTGAACTGTTCCTTTAAGTCATGGATTGTGGCGGACATGGAAACAGCATTCTATACAATCAGCACTCCCTCTTGGTCCTAAAAGAATTCTGGGTGCAGTGTTGGTTTCACAGTCATTGTCTAGACCTGGTAAACGTGGCTCCATCTGAGCCTGACCACGTTGTTTTCCAGCAAAAATTAAAGAATGAGGTCAGTGATGAACTCACAGACAATGAGACAGACCTGCTTACTCACACTGGCCTTGGACAGCCATTCACAGAACTCATCACTCTGATGTGCTGCTAAAGCCCAAAACCTGCAATTCCAGTTTACATAACCTACTTTTCCATCTCTGTCACTCGTCTGCGAGGGTGTGAGAGACTGTCAGTGTCTATGTGTGTGTGTATGTGTGTGTGTGTGGTGTTTGTCTGTGTGTACCTGCCTGCCTACTTGTTTGATTGACATGTAAGAACAGCCAGAGCAAACATTAAAGGAAGAAGAAATACTAGTCTTCTAAGCTCTAATGAAAGGTTAAAGGGTGTGTGTTTGTCTGTTTGCAGACTAAATCAATCACTCACGTAAGGCATGCTGACTAACAGAGGTCAAAACTAGCTCAGGAGAAACAAAAGCAGAGCCCTCAGGTAGCGTTCCCACTGTTACATCACAATGGCTGTGAACTCTGTGTTCTGTCTGGCCACTGGCTCTCAGCCAATCGGTGAGCAGGACGGTGGGAAGGGCCTGCCAAGATGATGGATGAGGATTAAAGACTATTAGGATCTTTTCTCCACGAAGAGCTGGCATAGATAAAAACACCACATGCTCACCTGACAGGTCGCATCATGCCTCGGCTGCTTCTGTCTCCTGCGAGCTACAAAATGGAACACGGAGAGGCCATTTTGCCGTCAACCACCTCCGCTGTGCGTGAGGACACCTGAGGAACGGCCCCCGGTCGTTTGTCATAATTACACCTGAAGCTGGAAATTTCGCCTGTCGCCCTCAGAATGGTTCCTATCAAGAAACGTGCTCTCATCTCCCTCCTCCCATTCCCTCAAATCCACACACACACACACACACATACACACACACACACACACACACACACACACACACACACAGGAGACTCACCCACACACACCATACCCAAATCCGCATCCACAGAGGGGCTATTCTGTAGCCAGACCCTGGCGTGCAAAGCTGCAGCAAGCGCTATTTTCATAATGACAAGCGAGATTTGTAGAGGGGGGGGTGGATGTTGTGGAGAGTAGACATGAGGTAAAATAACTTAACTGCTTCATAAAGTGCAGTGGGGGAGGAGGGAGGCAAGATGGTTGGGGTGGGGGGGTGGGGGGGGTGCAGGGTGGTGGTGGGGGGGGGGGGGTAGGAGGAAGGAGAAGCTCCCATGAGGGGAACAGGCGAGCAGAGGGCCACAGTCGGACTACACAAACCACGCTGAGCTCTGCGCCAAAATCAACATGAGCAAACCAAGCAGATGCTGTTTTTTTTCCCTGCCAAATTATGCGCTTTCACTACTTGACCCTTTTCATAGACAGGCAAACAGGTTTGGCCGTGCGTCCCCCCCCCCACACACACACACACACACACACCCACACACACAACCTGCTATCCTTTTTTTTTTTTTTACAGTTCAAACACGCAGTAAACAGGCCCTCCAACGACTATTGGCAGATATTGGCGCCTGTAGGGGAGGTATCACACCGACCATCATACCCCACAGCGTTACAGGATGCATGTCAAATAAAGACGTTTCCCCCCGTAGGACAGAAGTGATGAGCATTTAGAGTGATGGCTCCTTATTGGCCCGATGCCAGCTACAGTACATGCTCTCTCCACATCTCCATCACGCTCACACACTGTAAGAGCAAGGACTAACCGAGCTGAGCTCACAGGTGGCAGGCTGCGGTACTACTATGAGTTCAGAGGTTGCCCACAGCTTAATGTTGCACATTGGAAATATCAGCTGTCACTCCACACATCAAAGTTGCTCTATAAATAAACGCTGACTGTGCCCCTCTGCTTTCAGCCTACCAGCTTGAGGGGGGGGTGGGGGTACTACGGCCTCTTGCTACGCCGCAGAATTGACCCGGAACGGAAATCACCCTGTTTTCCTTGACTCTCAAATGGGGGCTTTCTGAACAGACCAAATGGTTGAAAAAACAAAGGCTATGAATGTCCAGCATATTTCATAATCAGACGTCATACTCCAGCACACCTGCACAAACAGCAGTCACACTGTAGCCTCCTGTAGAGCGGGCTCCCATGCAGACTGCCACAGGCCCCTCGGCAGTTCATATAGCAATGTTTGGGTTAACTTAGCATATGAAACTAGAGTTCCCACACCAAGCAAAAACTAATAGAAGCAGTTGATCGGGGTATAAGTTGTGGTGCTCACCCACCTAGATAAAGGCATTAGCTGAAATGGCAGGACTGGTGTGGTTAAGATGTTGATGTAAAGTCTCAGAAATAAGAAGATGTAGTGTGGTTACTGCACAGCTGGGGTAACGCAGCTGTAAGTCCATCCTTTCAAAAGGCCCCATCAGGTGATCCTAGCCGTGGGTAAACCACCCGTAATGCCCTGACACAGTGGAGGGTACAGAGGGAACAAGCGTAATGCAAACATCCCTCTGACAGAGGCCCAAACACACACACACACACACACACACACACAGCCCCAGCCAGTCACTCAAGCTAATGGCATCCTGGAGTTACTCAAGAGGCCTGTGTCAGGCTCGGCCACCACCACCAGCACTACTGCCGGCGGCTTGGAAGCTTTGCATGGAAAACACAAACACTTCCCTCTACAGGCGAGTCATTCTCCCGCAGTCGGAAAACATGATATCAACCCCCCCCCCATGCGTGGATGACGAGCGGAGGGCTTATGCAACAGGAGGCCCCTGCAGTTTAGCATAGAAGACATGTAATACTGTTAGATTCTTATCTCTGCTTGTTTGAATTATGAAATATTGTGTGCGTGTGCGTGCGTGTATGTGTGTGTGTCATTAGTGCAAACAGACAGGTGAAGTGACAGTAATACCGTTAAATACAGTTAAGTAATAACTCAGAGGCCTGCTTGTCATGACAGTTTGTTTCTACCTGAATCTATTTTGCTCTTAGCGCTCCAACTGGACCACAGTTACACACAGAGAGGCAGGGCATGGTGGAAAAAACTGTTTTGCATTTTTGTTATCTAGTCTTGTTTATTTATATAGCTGATCACAGTCAAGTCTCAAAGGGCTTTACATACCATTATATACTATACTACATCATTCATATACAGTACATAACATATACATCCTATACTAGGTCATATACATACTTCATATACATCATTTACTACGCTATATACATACTAAACATCATATACTACATCATATACATCATATACCAAACCACTTATCCTGCCATGATGTTAGCCATGTCAACTTTTACATATTTGACTACCTTGACAATGAAATGGAATTAACTTTGTAATGCTAACAGGTATAAAGACACATTGGTAGCATCACTAGCTAGTTAGCTGCACCCATGGATGGCCACTGTGCATCTATGGCCGTGTTCACTGGGGAGAAGTAGTGGGAATAAAATGTCTGTTTCTGAAGGAGCCAACATGGCCTACCGTAACTGAGCCAACCTCGGCATTTGGATCCCATCAAAACCAAGCTATGATGACGTTAGAATGTGCTAAGTGCAAGGATTCCCACTTCAAAGTAGGGAACGAGGACAGGCCGAGGCTCCAGTACAGTGTGGCGTCTGTTTGAAGCCTAGCGGACCATGTTAAGACACAAGGCAGACTGGGGCCGCTGGCCTGTGGGACTGAAGGGAAGTTGGCATGGGCCGCGCTAGGCAAATAGGACACTCTGATCAGTGCCCAAAACCTGCATCTGAAAAGGCCAAATGGAAAGGAACCTGGACTTGAGATTAAGCAGGAATGACACATACGCGCACACACACATAGACAAATAGAGACACATTCACGCCGAATCCCTCTGGAGGAGTAGGGAGGCGCTGCTGGCAGATGAAAGATACATGTTGAATGGGCCCAGTGCACCCCAGCCCAGATCAAGCGCCCCCCCTCCTCTCCCTCCCTTCCCTCCTCCTCGTACCCCTGGACCGCAGGAGAAGCAGCAGCCATTAATTTTAATAACTGCTCTTATTTTCTCTCCTGCCAGCAACCATTACCATAATTCATGCTCTGCCGAGTACCTGGAGAGCAGAGCTGCTGTTAATAGTCCTGGACACCTCGAACAGAGAAACAACACAAGAGAGGGGAGAGAAAGGATAACAGTGAAGGGGAGGATAATACGGAAGCAAAGAAATCTGAAAATTTGATCATTTGATGTGCTGAATGCTTTTGTGCAAATTGATTATTTACAGTGTAAACAATGTTAACTGGCGGAGTTTGAATATGGAAAATGGTGTTGCCCAAAAAAAAAGGGGTGGGCGGTGGAACATTTCTTCTTGGCAGGTTCTTCATTGACCTCAGGCCTAAATCCGTTTTGCTTGAATGCTCCACGGTTATGAAAGCACTCTTCATCAGCGCTCTACGCTGATATATTGCGCAAATTGGATTTCACTTAATTTCACAGTGTCTACAACAAGTTCAGCAACAAAAGCCTGTGTGTTTGCGACATTGTTTACTTCGTAGATCCCTCTATCCCTACTAACTCTTCTGAATCAAAGACTTTACCATAATAATATCTGACTCATATATGGTTTATTTTCTGAGGTTAACAATGTAGATTTACAGTACATTGGAGGAAACTGTGATAGCTCATCCTCAACACGAGACTATTTCAAATAATTAGCCCTGGAATAAAACTCTCATGCATGCAAAGCAGCGTGGGAAAGCAGTGCTCCTTCTCGTTATGCAAAGCCTGGCAGGAGATAAGCCACAACCATTTACATAACGGCAGGCTCCTAGAGGGCTGAGCGCTACAGCTGGCCACAGGTTCAAACTGTCAACAGCAAATATGCACAACCTGCTGTCTGTTTTGGCTTTACATAGGAGCCGCGCCAGATATGAAGTGCAATTTTACTAACCGGAGGATGTGGAACGGAGTATGGCTTACACCAGGACAATTCCAAATACGGAGGGTTTCATTCAGGGTCTGTCATCTAGCTCTCAAAGCCCTTCTCTCAGACTGAAAGGGATGTGCTCTCATTACATGTGCCTTGAGACAGGAAATGGATAGCGAGTAGCCATGTTTCCAAAGCCACCTCAGGGAATACACCTGGGAAGAGTGAAGGCCTCCTCTCTGACTCTGTGGAAGGAGTCAAGTCCACAAATCTATTCTGCTCACTCATAAAGGGAGCAAGCCACAGGGCAATATTTTTGGACAACGCTCATGGGCAGCAAGAAGTGGCCTCAGCACTGCTGCGCTGATTACACTGGAAATTCTTCTTGGCAGGAAACATTTCAATAGATTTTTAGTTTCAGTTTATGCAGTTTATTCAGTTTATTTCCTATTGCTGGGAATGTTGCCCAACTAGGTTGCCCAAAGAATTATCTACTGTACCACAGCTTTAATACTTCTTAAGCAAAAGTAAAGAATCTTAAGGCGGTCCTCATCTGCGCATGAGATAGGAATATTATGTTAGGCCTATGTGTGAAACATATAGGGCCTAGTGGCATATGAAAAGGTAGGTTAACTATTCAGTTGGGAATCATTATGAGGCAATATAAACAAAAAAAACCAAAAAGTTTCAGAAAAAGCATTTACTCTATCTTCGAGTAACATACATTAGTTGGATACAACTTAATAAGATGTGTGCTATGAATTCATGCCAGATTTCAGGCAAAAAAGGTGCATGAACTCTATTCTGCAAATAAAAAGTTGGGTGAAATGAGTTTAGGTGGGTTTACCCTCCTCTACATCCCTTGGTCTAACAGACGTCATTGCCTTGCTTGGTGATGCGGTCAGATTTCACTGGCATATAGAACGGGCCACAGCAGAACAGTGTGAAAACATATTAAGGTCAAGAGGAAGAAGAGTGCGTGATCTATGAGCCGTTCTCCATCCCCCTGCGAGTCAAACCCTGCCTGCAGGAGAGCTCGACTGCCAAGCAGTGTACATGGGGGGAAAAAGTGACTAAAAAAGGACCAAATTTTCCAGCAGGATCTAAGCAATAGACACACACACACAGACTCTCTCCGGGACCGCGGAGGCATGAATGTGTTTCGGCAAAGGCCCGACGCATTCGCTCATTCACACGTCAAACAACTTTCCCCACAATGGAGGGCTCTTTCTTCGCGGGCCCCGATTCAGTGGAAATGCAAATGTTAAGGTCTTGCCCTTGATTTGATGGAGCTATTCACTTTGTCAACTCTCCCTCCCCTCCGCCCCTTCGCCCCCCTCCTCGCTTACTGACGCTCAACAAATGCACCATGACGCTGTCACTCGCCCCACCAGTCTCCAATGCCAACCTGACATTCAACTGTCCGGCACATTTTTAGAACACAGTATAGCCCCTTCAAAACGCACGCACACACACACACACACACACACACACACACACACACACACACTCTATACTTAAACCTGTGTGATCACAATGCTCATGGATACAGGTAGCTGTCTGACATTTTAGGGGACACAGTATAGCTCCTTTACACACACACACACACACACTCACACACACATAGGGGTCCAGTTCCACTATACATTCATTCACTTCATCTACAGCTTCCACGCTACACATGTGACTGTTGGCGGCGCTCTGCAATTAATCCCTGGAGATCTATACGTCTACACTTCCTGCTAAGCAAACTGGAAACCTGCCATGGAGAACAATGAAGTCACACAGAGAAGTAAGGCGAAACCTAAGCTGAACAGACACACAAACACACACACACACACACACAGAGAGAGAGTAGGCGCACATGCAAGCATATGCACACACACATAAAATAGGACATAAAGCTGCCTCAGGGACGATACCTTTCATCTCCACTGTACCGGTTACAGGTGGTGAATCTCCATATTTGGAGTGCAGGCCACTGATTGGAGGAGGCGTCACAAAGCTGCACGTTGACAGCGCCGAGGCAGCCGGGCCACAGCAGGTTCACGGTGTTATGTGTAGCAAAAGTATGAAGTGGACACACCCTCATCCAGGTAGGCATGTAGGTGCACTGTTTCAACTGGGAACTATATGGTTGAGGCTTAGAGCCAAGAGGCCAGGGGGACATGAGGGCAATTAAGGGATTTGCCAGGACAAGTAATTGACCCAGACTCTGCTCAGGTGTGGGTTTCTGATTAGCTGACAAAAAGGCGTGGTAGTCAAAATTTCGCTCAAGGCCACCATGAACAGGGAAAAGGAAATCTGTCATCACAGCACAATTTAAATAAAGGAGTTTGATGTTTTATCATTATGCTGACAAGTATATGCTTATGTTCTGCTGACCTCAAAGCCCGTCATGAATGCATGATGGAACAAAAACAAAGCAGTGGGTACTTATCCATATTGCTTTAAGTTAGAGGGCCTGCTGGTTCATAACATAATTCATTGCCTTCAACTTTTGTCCCATTGCTGGAGTAGCCCAGTCATGAAAACAGCTCCCCCAGCCAACTAACTGTTAAATGCACAGAGATGATTCATGAAGGCCTCTGTCCCTGGGGTGAATGGGCTACACTACTTCACCTTTTCCAGTGAAAGAGAGCCATCGTGTGGCCAAAATGATGTATTGCTGCTTTGCATATCACTGCCACTGCCTATTTTCTATCTCAATGATGTGAGCTTAAGTTGATAATGTCCCTTTGCCAGCCATTGAAACCTAACATGTTTGATGCAAAGTACTATGCATAACCTGTGACGTGTCAGTATATGCCTAAATGTATATGTATATGTATATGTATATGTATATAAATATCATATGACTGTAGTGAGAAGGAAAAGGTTAGGCACAAAAAGACGATTCTTGAAATTATGATTTTTTTTCTCCCACTAATTCAAATTAACCATGAGCATAGCAGTAGCCTACACACAGTAGCCTACACACTGTGCTTTACTGGTGCAAAAATATCTTCATATGCATCTGCTTTTACAGTCATGTCATCCAGGTGGTCTCACAAATAAATTAGTAATAACAGAGGCAGTAATACACACTATAGGGCAATTTTTTGGGGGGTAATGGTGCCCAAGGAGCTGCCTTGGTATTGATGCTTTTACCACATGGAAACATATTTCTTCCCAGAAACATTTGACACTGTGTCTCACCTTGTTGCTGGCATTGTTGTCCATCTGTATTGTCTCCAAACCAAATTGATAGCAGATTATATAGCGAACAGGGTGTGCACACAATATGTACTGTTATGTTTAGTCAGCAGTTACTCTGGCAGAAATGAAGTGTTTTCCAAACAACCAGTTATGATCAAATAAATACATTTTAATCCCAAAGATTGATAAATTATACATGGAACATAATCAAAGTGAGTGATATACAGTACAGAACTTTCACTAAAAATCTGTACATGTTTATAGAAAAAATAAGCAACCATTGGGGCGAAACATGGGGGATAAAATCAGAGTTTGGAGGGGAAATTGAAAACTTTCGGACATGCAGCCTCGGGTTAAAAATGCCAGAGAATCAGTTCAGTTCCACTTATACATACATGCACACACACATACAGAGGCTGCCTCTGTACGACAGACGATGCACACTCACCTGATGCGCCTTCACTCGCATATTGCAGAGAACAAACACTCTTGATTTTGCATGTTCTCGTGTATTGTCCCATCAAAGCAGCAGGGTTGAGTAAAGACATTAGCTGCATACAAAGTTCTAATAACATACAGTTTACGCTAACGCTTCTAAAAGAGAAGGTCTCATGATAGCCTTGAGCTGAGTAGTCATTGCCAGGTCAGCAGCCTCTATTGCTTTTAAGCCTAATTGATGATTTGTGAAAAAGCATTTGCTGACCAAAAAAAAAACTGTGAAAGGTCAAATAATGAAGAAAAAGTGATGGGGCATAAAAACACAAAAATAACCTTCTATTTTCTTGATCCTGCTGCGGATTCTTTATCTTAATGACTCTATATATTTGTGTTTTCATTTGTTTATTTATTGTCCATGCTTAGTAAAACGTGTAGGCGAATGCATGGGCAAGTTTTAAAGTTGCAGTATCAAATTTTCCACCAGGTGGCAGCACTTCATCTGCGCTGTCAAACTGCTCTACCTTTGAAACCTCTGCCTGTTCTCCTGCCATCCGCCATCTGGACCAGCTGGGTGACAGTTGAGGGAAACAATACATGGCATTGCAACCACAACGATGAAGGTCACTCCTTCTCTTAGTTCAGTTCAGAATGGGCAGAGGTGGCCTAAAGACGTGGATTTGGGTTTTTTTGCAATTTCCCTACTAACAGTTAACATGAGGAAAAGCTGAGTGCAGGAGCGGTTTTATTGTCAGCACAAAAGGGCAACTTCATCATCGAGCCTGTAACATAAATGGCCCTCCTGAGGAAAAATGTTCAGCAATCATATCTCATTTAGTTTCCATTTCAGGTATACTGCAAATCCCCTACCTCGAAATCATTGCCACTCTCTTCTTAAACCAGTAGCACCAGAACCACAGACTTTGGGAACATTGTCAGCTCCTCATGCATGGAGGTGAATGTGCAAACATTGCTCTTTTCTACTTCCACAATAGAAGGAGTCTGAGGAGCACATGCATGGAGAGCAACAATACCAGACCTGGGTCAAACAGAGTCAGCACATACCTCTTGTTGTTTGTTTTAACCTGCTTGGAGTACCAGATGGGTGGTGTTTGCCATATAAGACATTACAATGAGTGCCATGAAGTTCACACTATTCAAAAGTCAATTTAGCCTACTTTTTTTGTGAGTGGCAACCTATCTAACACTATCTGAACTGTAAGAATTTAGATACTAGTGACACAAAGTATATTTCGAGCATTTCAGAACAGTATATATTTATAGTATTAAAATAGTTGTGGGTTGTGTGCACCCATTACTCAGCCCTACTGTGTACTTCTTGACAGCTCTACATCTCATATGTCAAAATACAGTACCATGGATTTCACCTTGCAGTTGTCCCAAGGAGCAAGAGCTTCAGGTTCTGATGATGGTTACGTTGGGTGAACTGTGAGGGTTTTATCATTAAAGTTTCTCCATTAATTGTTCACCATGAGTAGCTGAATTTTTCACTTCATCTCAGATTTGAGAATGAAGCTAAAGTGAACCTGGCAGATTTGAGAATGAAGCACAAGTGAAACACTGACATTAGAGTACACAAAATGCACGTGCAGACAGTCAATTATGAAAAGGCTCTATGAAAAACTCCAAAGGAAATCAAGTGTGAGTCACCAAGCGGTTTGCCTTGGTGCTTTATGTTGACGGTCATGACTCATTAACCATCAACAGAAAGGCGTCCCTGCTATTATGGGCTGTGTAGAAAAAACAAAATACTCACACACGCAGACTCGTAAGACTGCTGAATGAATTGCATTGTAAAAAAAAAAAACAGACTGTGTGCATTATTTTGGAAGACAAGTTTTCTCATGCGTTTTTTTCAGGCATTGGGGGTATACACTAACAGTAGAAAAACATTCTCCATGACGTTTAACTGACGGATGGCGCATTGCTTCAGGGTGGACAGTATGCACCTAAAGAGCCTTTTGAAGCTACATAACTACAGTACTTTGAATAATGCTAAATAACAGTATGTACATTTTAAAAAGGACATTTTCAACTGCAGCTACTTTTTTATTACTTTTTCTGAGTAAGTAGCTGGCATTCTGCTTTTCTGCTTTTTAAAAGCAAAACATTATTTTTCCATGAATGATGTCAAATTGTGGTCCTTTTTCTTGAATCTCTCTCTTTGCAGGACAATAGCACACATTTTTGCAGCAGTAGTTTTTATCCCAAATTCCTTGCAGTTGATGGGAGGTTTGGTACAGTAATACTGGGAGGTCAGAGGTCCCCTGTTATTACAAGACCCTGATCTCCTTAAGGTCGACCCCACATGGAATGGGCGGGTGCATTATGAGATGTAGCAAACACAGCAGCATGGAGCTAATGTGCCCCTCTGTTGACAGTAGAGGACACAGTGAGTGATTTGGGCCTTTATGGCCCCAGTTAGGTATTTGTTTTCTGGCTGTTCTGAGTGCTCCATCCACCTCTGCACACCAGCCCAGTGTCAGTAGCTGTCCGTCTGTCTCTCCCCACAGAGTTAAAGGGAGAGGACTGCATGTGAAGAGAGGCTGAGGAGGGCAGAAGAGGTGCAGCGGGGGAGGAGGGGGCAGTCGGGTTGGTTTGGGATTGCGTGTCCTTCCTTTCTTCCTTCCTTGTTTCCTTCCTTCACTCATTCATTCCCCCTTCAGGTAGCCGTTGGCATTATTGCCCGTCCCTCTGCCCCTCTCTCTCCTTCTCACTCCCCCCACAGCTCCGTCTCCCCCTCCTCCGCCCCCGACCTCCGCCCGGCAGTCTGACCACCCGTCCTCCGGCCCCTCGTGGAAGCGCAGCCGCAGCGTCTTGCGGATGACCAGGCGCTCCACGATGAAGGAGGCGCAGAACCAAGGCACGGCGTACTCAGCCGTGATCAGGCCCATGAAGTTGTAGCGGAACTCGGAGTAGTCCCAGGGGCAGGCGTTGAACTGGCGCAGCAGCAGCCCCGTGCCGAACTCCCACAGGTACGTCCATAGCGTGTAGATGATGCAGCGCAGCAGCACCGGGCAGCGGCCGCGCAGCGTCAGGTACATCCGCTCCACGATGAGGATGCAGGTACCGTAGATGAAGAGCGCCCACACGCTGGTCACGCCGGGGAACTTCCAGTTGCAGTTGACCACGAACTCCCAGGCGGCGGTGAACATGACCTCGCAAAAGTAGCCGTGGATGGCGTACAGGTACCAGCGCGACAGCGCCGTCAGCGGCACGGGGGCTTCTGAGGTTTCCATGGTCATCATCCTTCCTCCTCCCGCCCTTTCTCTAACTCTCTATCTCTGCTAATGAGATGCAGGCCTGAAGGGAAAGGAGAGAAGAATGATATAAGTGACATAATAAAGGCAAGGGGGTACAATACATCAACTTCCTCCATGGTGCTAAGCCAAAGTTCAAGTCAGGACAAGGCTATGAAACACATGAAATTAGAGACTGGCAGGATTGAGAGCGCTTAACTCTCCTGTCCACTGGCTTTATGGCTTTTCCTCAGTCAATGCTATTTAGATTGAGGGTTATTCTTATGTAAGGTATAGCTCCATCATCTGACTGCCTACATCATGTGCTCTTTTTCCAAATCCCCCAGCTTGACGCACACAGGCTTTGGTATCAGGTGTCAGGAGGCCCACGCAGGGATGGATCCTTCATCCACTCTATTTATCACACTGCATGTCCAATAAAGCACACTGAAGGGAAACAGCACCATACTGAGGAGCCAGCAAGTTCAAAGACCACATAGTTTATTGGGCCACGAGGTGCATGGCATAGTATACAATGCCTCCAGAGGAAACTGTGTCATAACAGCAAACATTATACAATGGATCATAACAGCTCTGTAAAATACAAGCACAGAGAGAGGTTAGGACTACAAAAGCGTGTTTGAAGAACAAAAGCTGATTTTTTGCTCTTTTTGTCTTCAAAGGCTGGCTGGGGCCCAGGCTGGGCCCATGAGGATTAGCACATTTCTCCCAAACAAGGAACAAGGGCTTCATGTGAGGAACTGGGCCGCTGTGCTGGACCGACTGACCTCCCTAAACCCCTTACACCCTCTTTTCACTACCTCCCGGGAAACCTCTCGCTCTCTCTCTTTTTCTCTTTCTCTCTCTCACACTCTCTCTGCTTTCTCTTCCTCTTCTATCCAAGCAGACCTAGGTCAAATCAGATAAACCAGATAAATGGGGTTTTAATACATCAGGACAATTCAGATAAACTGGCCCTCACTATAAAGCAGTGGTTCTCAACCTGGGGGTCGGGACACCCCAGGGGGTCGTGAGATAATTTTGGGAGGTTGCGAGATGATTTATGGAATACGAAAACAACATATTTCTGCTATACAAATTTATTATCACGTCTATTTTTCTAATTTGTGTCGATTTTTTTTCCTTGTGAAATACTGAATAGTTTTTAGCCTCTAGGCTTCATCTGATAATCAAATGAAACAACCTGACAAGGCAAAATCATTCTTTATGCTGGCATACTAAATTAACTTTCAAAACATTCCCTGTGATTTTTCCTGTGACTTTCTGGCAGCCATTATATTGTCCTATGTGGGAAACCTCATTCATATGATAACCCAAGCAAGTTAAAACAATCGCTAATAATTATTTGCAAATACTATTTTGGACTTTGGTCTGTATCAAAGCACTGCTGTGACTGAGCCATGCACTCTCTCTCTCTGTTTGCCACCTTTTGTCTTTTCTCACCCGAGCATCACATGCCCTCATTCTCTTCACACACTTTTCTCTCCCTCTTTCACAATTCAATTTCCCCTTCTCTCTCTCCCTCGGTCTTTCTTTCTCCATCGCTTGCACAGACATCACGGGATCGACGCTCATATGCCCACTAAGCTGCAAGTTGGAGAACAATTTGGCATGCTACATTCAAAGCCATGCCACACTGTGCAACTCGACCCCCCAACAAACACCCTATAGATAAACACAGAGGCAGAGCTATCTGGAAAATGATGTTAGCCATGCCATCCTTTATATAAATGGCTGTTTCAGCAGTTAAAGCTACACAAGGCAGTGAGCAGTAACGGTTTGAAAAATGTGATCTTCAATACCCAGAAATCACGTGACATGACATCAGTAAACTGCAAACAGCACGCTCATGTTTACCAACCCGAGTCCAGCTTTCTCTGGACGGAGCGCTCCCTTGCTGCCATTTAGGGGACACTTTGTACTTTACTTTTAAGTTTTAAGTTTTGTTTTTCCCGTGAGAGGATAATTGACCATACTTGACCCCTGAATTTCACTATTGCAACCCTACTTTGTCATTTAGGCTGATAAGACAGTTGTAGTTTTACATAAAAATCTTGACTAGTGTAGCTTTAATTTACAGTAAAGCGCTACGAACTAATAGCTTTGTAAGGTTGACAAGGATGAAGGGAGTCTGTTAGCACTGACAGTGATTTAGCTGTACCCTCCCAGTACCTCAGTGCCCCAATGCCCCTTGTCTATCTATCACAGGCATAACTGCCTAGAGTTGTCCTGAGTTGACTTTAAGGTGCTACGTGTTTTAACATCAATAAATCATTACCACATTCATTTTGAAACATTCGTAGGATTAACATTTGTTTACAGCCTCTACCAGCCTCTACACTGCATTTCACATTATGTCACCAGGTGGAATTTTGCGGAAAATCTGCTGGATTGTTTTACAGCACAAAGGGAGATTGCTTTACGTTACAAAACAAGAAGAGGGCGCTGTTCTTCCAGCACATACGTAGTTAAAGATTCCAGAGTTTCTTGCAATGAGACAGTGGACGATTGAAAGGCCAATGGAAAAATCACTTCCAAGATGTTTATTCTCTTCAGTAACCAAAGCAACAAGTTTATGGGCAATGTGGTCCTAATTTACAGAAAATTTAGAGAAACACTGTCACTAACAATACAACTGGTGTGAGATAGAGCCTACCATTCATCTCGACCATGGTCTCATTTGTTAATGGTAATTATACCAAGGTATCACAATTAATTTGACAATAATATTAAAAAAAGATACACATAGCACCTTTAAATGTATGTAACCTGATAGTGTGTTTTGGTTTGCTTAGCCCCCCATCTGTGTGTCTATCTATAGAAGGCGTAAGTGTCCTGAGTTGACTTGTTGCCTCAGCACGACACGGCTCACACGCTGGTTGCTATTTGATGCTGTTGTTGTTGTTTTTGCTGCTATTGTTGCAGCATATCACCCCACCAAACCACTACCCCACCAGCTCTCTCTTCAGCCCAAAGTATTGATCGGCATGTCTCTTGCCAGCTCTCGCTGTGGCGGCCCGCTTGGCTATAGCACTCTATTGAACCCCACTATGGGACATCACAGTGTGATGATGATCAGAGTGGCAGTTGTGATAGACCTGCCGGCTTTACCTCCTAACGACCACGGGGAGAGAGGCGGCACAGAGACACAACACAGGCAGGGTGCTCTCTGGGACACCGAGCCCCGCTGAAGAGCTGAAAGGAGGAAGTCTGAACAAGGAGCACCAGGGGTTTGACTGAGGACAGACTGAAGACACTGAATGTGTGTGTGTGTGTGTTTGGGAGAGAGAGTGAGTCAGTCAGACAGAAAGTGAGAGACAGAGTGAGAAAGAGAGAGGGTGTGAGTATGAGAGAGAAAGAGAGTGAGTGTGAGAGAGAGCTTTTAACTGAAGGTTTAGTTGGAAGCGAGGCTGACAGGTCTGTCAGCTGGACACTCCTCTGACAGGAGGTCAACAAAGGCGAGGGAGAAGAAAACACAGCAATATGGGATTCAACCAAGGCCGAATAAAAAAAAATCAAAAACAAAAACACAGAGGTGCCTTACTGTGTGCTACAACACACTGACAGCTGTGCACTCTTACACCATGATTAAATCAGAAAGCTAACCTATCGCTGACCTCACATTACGACATAATCCCTGTTCATGTAGCCCGGTGACACTGGCTGCGGCACAGATCCGAGGCCGACGCAGCGTCACTGTCAGAAGGTCACTTTGGGAGGCCGCCTCGCCGTGGAAAGGTACCAACAGTAACCGTCAGACTCTCTTCACAAACACGTATGATGATGTACTTCTGTTAGTAGGGTATAGATCAGTTCTCACCATTGCCAGCAATGTTAAAAGGCCTCTGACTCTTTCTGTAATCACTTATTTTGCGTTTCAACATAGCGTATAACACAATACAGGTGTTGTCATTGACATACTGCACCACTATAAAAAAAAAAGTGATTTGATCAAGGGTCACAAAATGCTAACTGGCTAACCAAGGCTAACGGTAATTTCTGTGCTGTTAGCATTTTCTGACCTTCGATCAAATCTCTTTTATAGTGGGGCAGTCGTCTGACAACAGAAACAGAAGGATATGTCAATGACAACACCTGTATTATATGCTATATTATGTTGAAACACAGTTATGGGCGACAGAAAGTTGGCTTCTTATCATTGCTGGCAATGATGAGAACCGATCTATACCCTGCATAAGTACGTCAGCCATGTTTGTGAAAAGGGTTTATACAGTCAAGTACCAGTGATCAAGGACACCTAACCGCCATGCAGATGTAGCGGCCTGCTCCGGTGCTGGAACAGCACTGGCTTGCAACATGCCCTTGTAGTTGTATCTGTCCTTGTGAAGTCCACACAACATGTGAGGCTAATATCTCCATGGGGAAGGACTGGTCAGGATGATGATGACAGGCACAGCAGGCATGCTATACTTACATTTTCTAAATGAACCGCTCTGCACCCTATTGTCCTAAAATAAGCGAGCCAGGGCCCCGATGGGCGACGCAGAACGGGTGACGTCATCAGTGTCACCCTGTTCAACACCTGACTGGGCGAACCGAGATGCTGACCGCTGCACAGGAGACAGTTTTATGGCTTCCTAAGGCATCGCTTATTGATCCTGATCGAATGTTCTTGTTAGTCCATTTGGTGAGGTTCGCTCTTTGTGTTTGTGTGTGTGTGTCTGATGAGTAAGTGATTGAGTAAGTGAAGGAAAGGTGTGTGTCAGAGAGGGAGAGAGAAAGACAGAGGGAGAGAGAGAGAGAGAGAGAGAGAGAAAGAGAGAGAAAGAGCTTTGCGAGGCAGCACAAAACAAACTGATCCCGATCAATGGCAAAGACAGGTCAATTACTCCTGAAACGGCAAGCTGGCTCTCACCCCAAGCAGCACTCCATCCCTCCTCCTCCACCTGCAGCCAGAACGTAGGCGGAATAGTATTTGCAAATAATTATCAGCGTTTGTTTTCCCCTGCAAAGACTACCTGTTGGTTAGGGCTTGCTGCATCAAATGTTTCACTTAAGTTGTCAATCACACAAAAGTATTCTTATATTGCCTTTCACATGCTTTTTGTGATTATCTCAACTTTTTGGCCGTTGCCTCCCATCTAGCACCCAAGTTGGCAAATGCAAACCATAAAAACCACCATTATTATATTTGTATTATTTACTGTTCTTTTATGTAACTACATGTATGTTTATATATGAATATACATATATGATTATACCTGTATTTTCATATATCGGCCAGACTTTTTCTACCCTTTTTTGTTTGTTTTTTTCTCTTTTCTTATCTTTCTACATGTTTATGTTTCAGTTCTTTAGTTTCTGTTTTAGTTCTGGGACCTGAGCCTGGTCAGGGCTCATAATCAATCTAGCATCAAAGGCCAAACTCACATGGAATCACATTTTAACCTTACATAGAACATCATGATACCTTTTTTTTACCTTTAATTTTTTAGCAAAGGGTTGATAAGCATGCATACCCTTTTTCAGCAACGTCATTCTTCACATTCCTATAGTTGCTATACTTTCAAACCAGTGAGCTGCCCAGTACAACCAAGAGTCTTCCAGTGAGCAGCTTGATTGGCGGAGCTGAGTGTCTTCCTTGCACCTTGATACTAAAGGAGGGGAGATAATTATTCATTCCCTTTCCCTGCCCAGATTCTCTCAGCCAGGCCAGGGATTCAAACTATCACGCTTCTATCTCTCTCTCTCTCTCTCTCTCTCCCCCCTTTGTACACCAGCTCTCATTACTTCCCCACTCTAAAAGGCAATATGACAGAGTCGAACAGCGACCTTACAGAGGTCACTGTGATCCGGAGAGTCCCAGAGATAGACAGAGAGTATCGGGATAACACAAAGAACAAGGGCTTCTGATAGAGCTGGAGAGACGCCGTGAGGGCTGGGACTAAAAGCCTGGACACAGTGCGGCCGGCGCAGGCTCATATAACGCTCCAGTAGGCATCCTCTCCATGTCCTCAAGGTGAAAGCCTAAACAAAATACGCAGAGTGGTGGTGAGGGGAGGGGGGTGGTGTTCGATGTAGACACTTCAACCTTCACTTCATACCGAGTGGTAGGAGCTGCAATGTGGAGTTCATTTCCAAAACGCTATACAGTATATTCAGTTTGAGAGAAAGAACTAATCAGTATCTCTAAAATATAGAGAATCCAATCTATAAAAGTGTTACCATTTTGTCAACAAAGAACATAAAGAGACCTGCTATCCTTTAAAAAAAGCACTGTTTAAATGTTGTGTTTAGTAGGTGTCACCAGGAGTGGACTTAGTGATTTGGGGGCCCTTGGCAAAGGCAGGCATGGGGCCCCCTGAATCCCAATCCTTTCCCTTTTTTAATCCATCCTTTCTATACATTACCTTCAAGTTGGGCTGAGCAAAGTATGCATGCCAGGGTACTTTTTTGTTTGTAGATTTCTTTTAAATTGATTAAAAATAAGTTTACATTAGTTCCATTGTTGTCTTTGGTGGAGCCCTCTGGCTGCTGGGGGCCCAAAGCAGTCGCCTATCTTTGCCTATTGGTAAGACCGCACCCGGTAGATATCTAATTTTGGGGCAAAACTTTTCATTTAGTCACATCAGCCTTCACATTACGCAGACTGCTGGTTTACCCTTCAGTGCAGCACAGCTGGCGTTATCCTTGGGACAGAGAACGCACTGTGTTGCAATCCACTTTGACTTTTAA
The DNA here is from genome assembly GCF_046629955.1 of Centroberyx affinis. Lineage (NCBI taxonomy): Eukaryota > Metazoa > Chordata > Actinopteri > Beryciformes > Berycidae > Centroberyx > Centroberyx affinis. The sequence goes on from NW_027279798.1 coordinate 172,167, forward strand.
TCTATTCTGTTTAGTTATCTAAGCTGGGGGCAGGTCTCTGTGTGGGACCTCTCTGTCTCTCTATCTTACTCTGTCTCTCCTGCCTGCTGCCTGTTTGTCCGTCTGTCCGTCTCTTAAACAACCCAATATCCACAACATCACCTTTTAGCACACTGACCTTTACAGTTTAAACAATCTGCAAGTCTCTCCTCTTCTCCCTCTATCCCTTTCTCATTCTCTCTCTCTCTCTCTCTCTCTCTCCCTCCCTCCTCCACACATTACAGCTCTTGAGCTCTCTGGAGTTTAATGAAAGACCCCTAAGACGTGGGAGCTAAGCCCTCTGGCCTGAATAGCATGTGGGTCATGTCCCGTAGATTAGAAATCTTGGAGCTGCTACAGAGAAAGGGGGAGATTTACGGACATGGTCATCGTCCTGCCACGGAGAGTAATGCCTTTGATGGAGGGATGCATGAGCACGTTAATCTGTTATCAGGCAAAAAAGCTTTTTAATCAATCGTTGACAATGCATAATTGATGGTGGCCGCTCTGCTCAGGATTTAGCGCAATAGATCTTCGACAAACAGGCTAGGTCTGCAGCAAAACTGTCAACTGCCTTTCAAAAACTGAGATATTTAGCGTGCTATTTAGCTTTTCTGGGGGAAATCCCATAGTAGAATGCGAATTGTGTTATGAGCGGGTTTGTCTACAGACTAAAGGTGACTGAGGCTTTGCATTCAGGGTGTCTAAACTTCTTCTTCACTCTTCTAACTCTGTATGTGCTTTGAAGAGCCAACTGAAAACTTATTTTTATAGCCTTTCATTCAGCTAATGTCTCCTTTTATGATATGATTGTTTTGTTGTTCTGCTTTCAATTCAAATTAAGTGGACGTCATTTGTCCACGTTTTGCTGCACCTTGTAACTTTCCCAATGTATGTCCTGTATATAGCCTATACATTCTCATTTTAATTGTGAAGCACTCTGCATAAGAAAAGTGCTAGAAATAAAGGTGAGTTGTTGAGGTTGTTGTTATTATTGCATTTAGAAGGTTGCTGGTTCAAATCCCCACACAGACTGGGAAACTTTGGTTTGGGGAAGTGAATAAGTAACTCTCTCTTCTCCCTTGATAATGACTCATTACAGCAAGTTCCCTCAGCAAGGCACTTAACCTCCAGCTGGGTTGCCCTCATGTGTAAAGTGTGTAACTAACTTTGAATATGAAGCAGGGCTGTGCTGAAAAAAGAAATGCACGGGGGCATCGTGATAGATGATGAACCCACAAATTACTACGCTTACTCAGTCGCAGCCTCCAGAGCTGAGACACAGAACCTGATTCATGGTTCAGGACAGAGGCAGGATGGTTTCCTCTGGTATTCCTATCACGGGATGGTTTTGTGCCCGGGGATTCCCTGTTGTGAAGCCTGCTGTTATAGGTTATAAATAGGTCCAATATGTCAATGTGGTGTAAGGCTGAAGTTGGACTATACCGAGGCAGCAGCAGCACAATGCAAAGGGGATTATCTCACCCCAAATGATAGTGAAATGCAGGCCTTATATGGGATGAATCAATGAGGGATTTTGGAGAGCGAAATCCGACCCCCAACGCGACAGCAGCAGTTTCTGCAAACCGCAGCCTCGGATGTGACCAGTTGAGGGACAGTGGGACCATGACAGGAGTATACAGGCTGCAATTACGCTAGATGGCCAAAGTCATCATATTTTGTCCCTGAAAACTACGGGCCGATCGCCGCCTCCAGTGCGCAGGCCCGGCTGCTGGGACTCCGCTGCAGCATCACGCCTCCTTCCTACGGAGCAGTGCGGTTATCCTCTTCAAATAACACCGACCGCCGCTAAAAAAAAAAAAAAAAAAAAAAACCTTGCCGAAATGATGAAAGGATAACGGGAGAGATGTGAAAATACTTTAATATTATAGGTCTATTCCTCACAAAACACGGAGCCGATATACACACATACACACACTGCAACTGTTCTTCTTGCTGAACCTTTATCGCCTGTCCTATCCATATTTTAACAGGTGTAATATTGTGGATAAAGCCGCGCCAAAGTAAGATAGAAAATGCATCCAGTTGTTTAATTATTGGCGGTTTTGTGCTCCTTGCTCTCCGTAATTTACACTGCATAGAAATGGGACAGTTGTAAAAAAAAAAAAAAAAACTTGCACAGCTGCCAAGCTGCCAGCAAACACTGGTTAAGGATACGATGCCAAATCTCCATCTAAAGGTCAGTATCACGACATTAAGCACCTTTAGACCTTATCAAAGGCAATAAACACTAATGTCGTTATAATTATTATCAGCTATGCGTCCCACTGTTAATCTTGACATGCAGGCTACAACATCCCATGTCGAAGTCCAGCTGGCTACAGTACTAGCGGGACTACATGAATAATGTCCAGTGCGGGTTTTTACCTTCAGATCGGGGTCTGCGGTGGCTCCCAGAGGATGCAGGCCGGCAGATCACAAATAACATCCGCTGAGATATTCCAGGATGCTGCTCTCCCCGTCCGCTGGCCGTCCGCTACCGGCTTCTTCTCCACAGCCTCTCTGCTCTCCGATGGAAATTGACACATTTTACTTCACTGCAGCAGCGGCGGCAGCACATGCTCAGACAGACTCACGCAGCTCTTGCATCTTTGGTTAACCATTTGTGTGCCACAGTGTAGCCCACAGTGCCCAGGCTGCCAAACACAAGGGGAAAAGACTCAACCACTGCTTGAAGTGCAGTGGAAGGCCTCCTTTCCTCCCTCAGCAGGCCTCTGAGCAGGCTGTGAGAGATCAATATTAGCTGATGTGTCTCCCATTACTTCACTGGAGTTATTTGTCAACCATATTGATCCTCCCAAACGAAAAATCACCATGATATTCCTATAGGGACTTGGAGAGTGTCTGTGTTAGACTACTCAATAGTGAAGATATAGAAACCTTATCATAGTTAATGCCATATTATCTCCTATTATATTATAATATTCCTATAGGATATTATGTATACTTTTCAGTTCCTTCTTAAATGAATTATAGGATCACTAGACTTCTTAAAGTTTACAAGCACAAACAGGCTTACTATAACTGACATACTGGACATACATTCATCCCAAAAAAAATGCAAAGCCTCTCCTGGTATCATCAATCTATAGCCTGGGTCACTCTCTGCCCTCCATTGACTGGTCTAAAGATAGATTGGACATGAAATACAAGCCAACACCATGTCAGTTTGCTGCTGATCCAGGGACAGATTTGTAATTTTGGCCCTATCTTTTAAGGTTAGGAAATTGGGGATCTGAAAGTCAACACTTGGAAAGGCTATTTTTATCCCAGAATGAGAACTGGGTGAAGCAGGGGTTTATTGCATTATTCACCGATCTATTCATCCATCCATCCATTCATCTAATGGTTACTGGCATATCTACTTATTTACTTTATTTTTTGTTCCTTTTTCTTACTTCCTTACTTGTTTTGGCCTTTCTAATAGGACAGATGAGGTAAAGAGTGGAAGACATGGGACAAAGGCAATGTCCCGAACAATTACTGTACATCATAGGTACATAGTGCAGAAATCATCTTCTATTCCTGGTTTCTACTTATTTTCCCTTTCAAAGCTCCACAATCATTCAAGACATTAATTTCTCGAGTTGTTTTGAAGATGTGACCTTCAATATAATGTATGCTGAGAGAGACAGGGGAAATGAGACTGTCAACTCAGCATGACATTAACACATCGCTGTGCTACTGAAGATTATTCCTTCAACAAAATCATAATTGTATATAGCTTCATAAAATGTGGACACATGTATATCAGCACTGAACGCCTGTTGTTCCTCATACCTTTCCAGACTTTTTGTGCAATTCCCAAACTTTCCAAGACCTGGAAATTTCCAATTTTTTCCCCCCGTACTTTCCCAGTCTCTCAGAGCTTTGCAGGAACCTTGTATATTGCAACTAGCCTTCCAGAGGGATGAATATTTTAGGAGTCCGTAGTGGTGTGAACCGTTGAGGATATTGAGTGTCACAAGCAGAGGTGCCATCCACACTAATTATAGTCACTTTGTGTGAGAATGCAGTGAGGATCGCTGTTTGACAGTCAGGTGCGGTGCAAACTCATAAACCATATATCTATATCAATGTCATAAACCCCACTGACATCTATATGAACTTCCCCTCAAGTGTTTTCCCACAGAAACAACTTCCTCTATCCAACAGTGGAGGAAACAGTGGTGCGCAAAAACTTTAGAGCTTTACTCATCTGTGCTGGCTGCTATAATCCACTTTACTACAAACAAGTGCTTAGTTAAGTGATTACTATCAATTCAATAACAGCTGAGTAAGTGTAATGTGGTTGGGACCATTAATCCCTTGCTGTAAACTCATTCCTGAACTGATCCCACTGTCCTCATTTGAACTGGAGCTTTCTCCCAGTACCGGACTGGGAGAAACTGTATACTCCTACTATGCAGAGTTCCTACATATTTTCCATTTTAGATTTCCAGACTTTTTTTTTCCAAACCTTGATCTCTTGACCCAGTTGGGAGATTTCAGCTGGTGTTCAGTAGGATGTATGGTGACAGTGGCTGGAGAACATGCATGTTAACGAGGCCATGTAAGTTCAAAAGCTTTTCTTCACACAACAAATATCACAGAAGTATGATGATGTTGAAGTGATGTTGAATCGACATCTACAGAACATGTGAAGTCACATGTATTGGAACTGAACAGTTTATTTTCTGTTTTGTCCAATTAAAAACTTTTCAGGATCTGGAAATTATCCAATTCATTTTCCAGACTTGCATAGGAACGCTCAAAAAGTCTGTGGTTTATGTTTTCATCTTAGTCCTTTTTGTCCATTTTTATCCTTAAAAATAAGTTCAGCAGTAGAATAAGCTTTAAGTCTTAGATGACCATCGTTAGAAGCAACCAATACTAAATAAGCCATTGTGCCCTGAAAACATTCCTGTGAGTGAAGGACTAGGATAAGAATTAAAAATAAGACCTATGTGAGCTGTAGAAGGCAGTTTGTTGTTGATTTTTTTGGGAGGAGCAGGTAGAGGAGGAGGATTTGAGCCGCGCTGAGGATGCAGGATAAAATGTGGATACCAGTGTCCAGTGACCATCGGTTACACTGGTGTCACATGTATAGGATACGGTCAAAATGAAGGAAACCTGACTCCAGTGTAGGGCTCTGGTGGCTTCTGTGCACCAGGTTAGACCAAGTATAATCATTGCAGTCCTGTATAGGTCAATGGGTACACATAAACATTGCTTGCATTTGGTTTCATTTGATTCCTATCCTGGGCCACCCATTCTGAAAATGTATGCAATCACAGTACCACAAGGCACAGTAGATAAAAGCATCCAGCCAAATTACATAATGTTAATGGCATATGAAACTGACATAACAACCTCATCCATTCTTTCTAGATTGGAAGTGGGGTTTTCCAAAAAGCCAATGTCCCTATCAACGAGACACGAATGGTCACTCAGTGATTTGAAGAGCGTGGTAATGACGTTAGCTGTATGCCAAGGCCATCTCGCTAACCAGATATCATCTCAATGGGGCATTAATGGGCGAATCCGAGGTCCGTTCGACATGCCACTTTCCACAGGCCTTCATGAAGATGGAGGGCCCGGATGATCACTCAAAATCATTATGTCGGCAATTAGCATCGACCTTGCCCTACAGATGAGCGGATGGAAACAATGATAGAAAGAAGCAGCCCAGGCCATTACCATGAACAGTATAGCACCCGACTGATACAGTATACCGGTGTGGTGATATTCTGGGCCGATATCGGACTATTGCAGATATCGTTTTGTCACAGTTGTTCACTGGATGAGAACAAAACATTATTTCAGCACAATGACTGGTGGTCATTTTTAAAGATTATCACATTTACTTTAGAGGTGAGAAAACAATTGTTCGTTGAGCCAAGGGAACAGTTCTAAATAAAATCCTAATATATTATGTGTGTTGAGGTTTAGAACAGGTATGTTGAATAGCAGCGATAATACAAAAATAATTCGACAGATATGTCAGATATAAGCATTTTTCTTTCTTTCTAGCAAATATAAATTGACATCTCGACAGAGCCACTATGACTGATGGATGTGTTTATACCAGAGGTGCAATTGAAAAGTTTTATTCCTAAATGACGTATCTACCAATAGAAAAAATTGACAACTACTCTGACAAAATGATTGTTGACATGAAAGTAAAGCACATTTTTGCTCATTTTTTCAGAAATTTTAAGACCTTTGCTTACAAAACACTTGCGTTTGTCTAAATGAAATCTTTTGTTTTTGTAACATTGATACTTTTCAGGCAGCAATTTTTTTCCTAAATTGATACAGAGCATTTGGAATGAAACGTTTCAGTTGTTTTGAATAGACCCTGTATGCACACCTGTGTAATGAAAGGAGAAAGCGCGAATACCAAGTTGAAAGATGGCTGAACCAATTCAGTGCAAGTTTTGACACCTTCACCTCTGTCCACAGACACCACAAGGAGAGAGAAAATCAATTATCTTTTTTAATTACATTATCGAAGCATAGATGCATTACTTGTGAAAAAGGTAGAAAAAACAGCAAGTCTTTCTCAATAAGTTAAACCTCTCTGGCCAAAGATCAGGGCCGGCTCACAAAACAGAAGAATCCCATAAAGCATTCAAAATCATAGAACAGAGGACAAGGAGTTACTCATGTCGCTGAAATAAAAGTGCGTCTCCTTGCGGAATTTAACTTGTTAAAAAAAAAACAACAAAAACAAAAAAAACAAAAGAAGAAGATGCAAGTGGCTTATGTTACAGTCCTTCCACCCTTTTCCACAGGGTTTTGCAAGCATTTTTCACGAAACTTCATAAGTTTCATCGTTTGATCGACAATTAAACGATAAGCTTCCGAGTTATAGTTGGTAAAAAAAATCATAATAATAACAATAATAATAATTACAATAACAGTAATAACGAGAAATGTAAGTAATAAACACAGTCCTGTACAGTCAGGCTCGTCTTCTGATTGACCACAGCCAAACCCTGTTTCCAAAGACGACCGGTCGGTCTTCAACAGTCTGACAGTCATGCTGACTGAAGCGAGGTGGCCAATGCTGTCGTCTCCTCTCCATCCAGCTTCCCTCAGCTGCCCTCGGCCATGGTTTATTGGAAAATGCCTTTCCATTGTATGTCTTTCCATTGTATGTCCCCCTCTGCTGCAAGAAAGACACGGAAAGGTGATTAGAAAAAAGTTATCATGTTGTCAGAGGTAAGAACAGTTACACTACCAGTCAGAAGTTTGGACCCACCTGATTGAATGTATTATGTTTTTCATTATCTTAAAGCCACTTTGATCTAAAGGCTTATGCTTAAATGTGTTTAATTTGTTTCTTAGACAAAGATAAATAGTGAAGTTGATGCCCATGTATGAATTTCTTTCCAAAGCCTTTTCCTTCCCATCAAGGCAACTACTTTAAATAATCTGAAATATAAGAGTTTTGATTTGTTTAACACTTTTTTGGTCACTGCATAATTCCAATTGTGTTGTTTCATAGTTTTGATGTCTTTACTATTATTGTGTGTATGTCCAAACGTTTGAGAGGTAGTGTATATGGGGTACACTCATGTCTTTTCCCTGTCACCCTAAGTACAATTAAAAGAACAATACAGTCACAGTATACCTGCTTATCCTTATCCTTAGTAATCCTACTGATACATTCCTCAGCTACCACTATACAATTCATCTTTACCATATTTCACAACATCAAAATAACCTTGATTCTATAGAATAACAGGGCTGGGTAACTAAAAATGATACCCATCGATACCACACCGATGTTTAGTATCTTAATGTCAATTTTACGGAATAAAACGGTGAATAAAGAAAGCTTTTGCACACCTGAGAGGCACTCTTAGTGACAGGTGTGTAGGAGATCAACAGTTCATAAGGATAGATAAAAAATACTCGCACATCAAAAAATGAATTTATTAGGAGGCAATGTTTCGGTCAAGGACCTTCATCAGGCATCAAAAGGTTTTGTGCGTATCGTAATTATTAACACAGGACATCTGTAATGTCAATAGACAATTTGCACAGGATAAGAGATCTCTGTAATTACTCTCCACATTTACAGAGATGGGAGTGTCTACTCCATTTATGCGTTATCATCACATTAAAAATGTACCATGCGTCATACATAATTTCCGCAATTGACGCTAACATGCTCAAACATTAACAATACAGCATGGCTGCAAGAGCGAAGAAACGTCCCAACTGGACCAGAGTTGAGACTTTGGGTCTGATCTCAGTTTGGGATGAAAACCGCTTTGCAGATGGTCCATAAGTACACGGTTGTGTAAATTCGGATGGGACTAGTTTTACCTGAAGGTTATTTTACGGCCCATTTTACAGGATATAAACAAGGCTGGAATTTTTACTGATTCAGACAGGACTAAAACTACAGACATGCTCCGGTAATGATTACATCACCTCATGTCCCCCCGTAACACTAATCCTGTCTGAATAGGGCTTAAGAGCCAGATTACAGGTAGGGAGAAGAAATCAACTGTACATGATCTGATTTTGTTTAGAAAACCACAACGGCACAGAAAATGTTGCACAGAAAATAATTTATTCTATTGTATACTGAATTGTGTTTTCATTCAACAAAGAAAGTGAAAAAAGTGAAGAAAAAAATGGCATGGAACTGGCACTGTATTTGAAGTATCTGAATTGACATCAGTGGTGAAAAATGTATGATTTACAGTACAATGATACTAAGCACCGGAAAAACCTAGGATTTTATGTTTCCGTGATTATGTTTATTTCAGCAATTATGAGGTGCTTTTATATTTTCATTTCCCCTGAAAGCCCCGCCGTATATCAAGCACTTCCATCATGTGTGAGAGGTCAGAGCCTTTGAATGTGAAACGTTCGCCCATGTGACCAAAATTAAAATTAAAATGGAGAAGCAGGCAGCCCCATGGGAAAAAAAGAGAAACCTTTGGAGAAAAGTTGCAATGAGCAAAGTGGAAAAGAAGGGAGAAGGGAGGAATCAGGATTTTTGTTTTTGCCAGTTGCAGCTCTAGTTTCCCAGCAGTGTGTCTTACCTCACTGGGGTTTGTAATAGAGGTCGTTCCCATAGAGTGGTCAGTCCAGTTCATGTACCTCGTCCTGCATGGGGCCCGAGGGACGTCCCGCTTCGCTCACCCGTTTGGCCATGATGTCCCACTGCGGAGCCAGGGCTTTGGATTTAGTGCCTACAGATGGGGAAGGGCACAAGGGGTATTAGTTTGGGCTGGTTCAGAAAACACACACGCAGGCAGACACACACACACACACACACACACACACACACACACACACACACACACACAGACAATCTGCCTCCTGCAGTCAGCAATCAGTCCCCTGCCACTAATGGTTATACCAAAACATGAAATCGTCTGCCCTCTGGTGGCACCATAAAGTACTACTTAACTTTTTTTGGACTCAAGGATGTCTCAAGTCTCTTGGACAATACAGAATAGAACAGAGGAGAGGAGAGGAGAGGAGAGGAGAGGAGAGGAGAGGAGAGGAGAGGAGAGGAGAGAAGAGAATTTCATCAAAGTCTAACCAACTCTAACCTATCCTTCTCCAGCCTTACTCTAGTCCTACCATATTTGGATAAAGACGTCATCAGGACATGACACTTCACCCCTGTCTGCCTGCACACCATCAAACTTTGTCACTTGAGAAAAACAATTTCTACAAATCGGGTCTATTCTATATTGAGCAGTGTCTAATTAACAGAATGAAGTAAAAGGTCAACTATTGTGAAAATTAACCGAGGACACAGATTTTCACACAACTCCCACAATCCTCAGCGTATTCAGAAAAAAAACTGTACATCATTGCCTCGGCACTGAGCAGAACTGCGCTTTAACACTCAAAACACCAACTTTACACTCTCCTCTTCACTACTCCCTCATTCTCTCTTCTCCCTCATAGCAGTACAGCTCTGCTTGGCACCAGAGAAAGGAATAGTAGCCTGTACTGGTCAAATATCACTTAACATTCATCCAATAATCTTCATAAATATTCATTATCATAGTGCTGACAAGCTGACCATCTGACAACATCACAACATTAACAATTTGGCACTTTAACTGCAAATCTTCTTAGACAGCAAATATTCTACTTAAAGCAGCCATGTTTATGAATTCACACTGATGGAGTCCAAAGATGTGCTACACGGTCTGTTTACCACACTGCGTGTTGTGCCTATGAGGTTTGACATGGCGAGTGATTTTCCAAAACAAAAGATGGATGCATAACAAGCTGACATTGATCCAAAACCCAGAGAGCGCAGTCGATCCACTGCATTTGCAAAATTACACTAAAAACAGTGAACATGGTTTCACAAAAGCCTGATCCTCGCCCAATGCCAAATCTTCAATCGAGCCGTGTATTTAGAATTCTGTTACATAATTCTCCACAGTAGCAATAAAAAATAAAAATAAAAACCTGTTTAATATGTGCCACTCACAACCTGTCCTGATTTGAAAAGTCTTTCAGTCAGTGACCAGTTGGGTTAAGTATCAAAAACAAATTGATAAGCTAATGACAATAAGAAGGTAATGATGATAAGATAAGAAAATGATAGAGTTGGAATTAATAAGAGTACTTTAGAACACATTGGTATTGACAAACTTGGGAATACTCTACTCATTAGGTTACATTTAGTAGAGAAACATCAATGCAGTGGTCCCTGATTTTTATCTATTAAACAAAGCCAAATAAATATGTTATGAATAGTAATAGATAGAATAGATGTATTGTAAATCCATTTAAAAGTAATAAAAAATAAAGAAACATTTCCTATTTTCACGAAATGAAATGATATCCAGAGTTGACATGTTGGTGGTAAAAATCCAAGCATTCCCTAATCCATCCCAGTGCCTAGCATAGTAAACAGGCTCATTTCCAACCCAAATCTCATCCTAGTGTGTTATCCCAGCCTGGGCCTGAGGTGAGCTAGCAGGCCAGTAGAGCCGCTCTCCCTCAGGATACACTCACAAAGTCCTCCTCCTCTCTGCCGTTACCATGACAACGCAGGCTGTAGCCTCCAGCTAAAGCAGCAAGACCGATCCCATCCGATCCTCTCGCAATCTCTCTCCCCCTTTCTGTCTCCCTTTCTCGCTTTCTCTTACTCTTCTTGATCTCTCAGTCTCTCTCTCTCTCTCTCTCTCTCTCTCTCTCTCTCTCACTCTCTTTCTCTCGCGAGGGAGAGGGAAAGTGGGACACAACCCCCCAAAAAATAAATAAATAAATAAATAAGCCCCACACAAACCCTTCGGGCAGTGGATTTGAACTGGTGTGTTGAGGCCATGGAGTAAGCTCAGAAGTGCCTTCGGTTTGTGCTCATATCTTAAAAATAATCAATGTTCAACAAAGATATAACAACTTTAATGATAAATCTAATGAATTCAAGCATGTTTGTGCTTCTACATTTTGCTGCAATGTAAGGAACATTAATGCTACATAAAAAAAATATTACAACAACATTAAAATCAAATGAACTCAGCATATGATCATACTCGCTCCCTCGTCAAGATAGTGGAACTTGAACCTTGGGCAGCAAGTGTGCCATCTCCTCTTGCATGATCATACTAGCTAAAGGTTGTGTGATATCTCAGAGCAAATTATAAATAGGCCTTCTTATTCCATGCCAATAATTACAAAACATGAGAACCATTGCCTTAGGAGTCTGCACACAAACCAACACACACACACACACGCATACCACAGTCAGGGTCAATTTCCTTTCAATTCAGGCGTTCAGTTTTCTTTGTAGAAATAAGTCTCATATCCAATCTGATAAGAAAATAGTTAGTGGTCAGATAAGGTGAACATAATGCTGATGAACAAAATATTTTTTTAATTTTATTACCAACAAAAAAAGCTAGCATTATTATGGGAATTTAACTTACATTTGGAGTGAAATGAAAGTGAGCTGATCCCAACCCTGACACACACACACACACACACAGCTCCTGCTCAGTCCTGTGCGTGCCTCACTCACCATCCAGTCCATTGTGCTGTTCATAGGTGCGTTTGCCCAGGATGGTGGGTGAGCCGTTGTTGAGGATGGGAGAGGATTTTATGGGTGTCAGGCTGCCTGTGGAGATGGACCCTCCGCGAATAGGGGGGTCCGGTTTGGCTGGACGGGGGTGTGCTTCTGAGGGGGGAGAAGGGGTGAGACAAAGAGAGAAAGAGGGAGAGGGGAGGGAAAAGAAAGAGGTGAGAAAGCAGGTCATTTTCGATAAGCAGGTCGGATAGCAGTGAGTGAATGATTAAAGAACGTTAAAACACAACGAGAAGGAATTTAGTCATCATAGGTGACAGAATATTTTCTAAAAGTTGAATAAGAACAACAGGTGTAAATTGGAGGAAATAATGTTGTCATACTGGTTTTTGGTATTGATTTTGAGGCATCAAAATTACCAACAAGAACAGATTATTACAGTAGTCTAAATGTTTATGAAGGTATTTCCAAAAAAATTACCCATAATTCCTCTAAGAAGAGCAAAAGGATTCTTTTTTTCTCAGTGAAAGCAGCAAAAAAGTACCATTTCAGAGCTGGTATGACATTTGAAGTATCTAAACCAGTTCTTGAGTCAAAAAAATAACACCTAGGCCCAGCTAAAACTGCCTGAAAATATATGTAAAAGATTATGCAACCTTAGTGAGATGCAGTGGTTCCTCTGGCTTCTTCTTACCTAAATATCGGACCACTGACTCCAGAGGTTTACGATCCACAGGTTTCAGCGGCAAAGGCTTTTTTGGCCTATCTGGCAACCGCAGAGCACCTGTAAATTGTAACAGCACAGTTAATGAAAACTTAATACAGCGAGATTGCACAGTTGAGCTACGAGCAGAAAGAGAAACAAATGTACAAGAGAATTATCTTTACAAGTCTCTCTTTCTTGGAATCTCTTTTAGCTCAACAGGGCTATTCTTCAAAGAGTGCTCTATAATATGAAACAATTTAATTAATTTCCCAAAATTTAAAAGGACACTAAACATACCAAAGTACATTAATACAAATACATTCTTAAGTCCTTGGTGATGGCAGTGATGGTTTAATGCTGACTCATGCTATCCTGTAAAATTTCTTTCTCTTTTTCCTGTCTATATTCAGTGTGTGCTAATTAAAATATACATGAAATACCAAAATAAGGTATATTACATTTTGTCTGTCTCTTTGTCTATGGGTTTTTGACCAAGGGCCACAATGGAAATAAGCGTGTGAATTTAGTGCCATCTTTGGTCATTTTGAGACACGTGCATTTAAACATTTGACCAATAAAACTGACTGAACAAACTATACTAAATCCAAACAAAAAACAAAAAGTAAAACACTAAGGAACAGTATGACTGATCCAGGTGCTCACATTCGGCCTTGATGGCTGCTGTGTTGACAGGGAGGTAGGGGTGCCTGGCCAGGTAGCGCGGCCTGATGATGTCCTGGCAGAGGCGCCGCGCCTCCCGCGTAAGCCCGGTGGTCTGCAGGTAGAAAGCCTGCCGCGTCTTCACCGCAAACTTGGGGCTGCCGCTGTGCCGCAGGGGAAGGCCATGGGGGCTCTGGAGGTCCGATCAGAATAAGAACGTCTTTATTAGCCGAGTAACGTAAATGTATGCTGATGTGTCTTGGTGGGCTCGATGCAAGATATATCAGCAACTTACACAATGATGCAAGAAATACTGACACACTAAGTACAAAACAAAGGAATCCCAAGAAAGGAGGAAGAATATCAATCACTGCATTTCACAGGAACTACAAGCCAAAAGGGCAAATTATCACCTGACTCACAGCCAGAAGATTTGGAGTGAACTGTCATCTGAAATGGATTTAATTACTTTTTCCAGGGATTTATTGATCTTGTTTGGCAACATGGAACTGACTGGAATGCCCCCAAAAGTGCAAACACCGTCCATTTAGCACGCTGGCCAGGCTGATGTAGACAACTAAAGTAATTTAATAGCCCAATAATTAACCAGGACCCTGAGTTCACTGCTAAACAATCTGCACCCTTCATCAGAGGCTGGCAAATCTCCAGTAATGTTTCAGCTATGTTTGTGTTGAATTGTGTAACTTAATCTGGTTTGTTGAAATGCTAAGGGGATTTAAGTGCGTGAATGTGTGTGTGTGATTCATTGGATGTTAACATGGGGTCACTTGTGAGGACTGTTTAATTTTATGTCTAATCCTAACCACAGACTCTGAAACCATAACCATAACCAAAGGATAGGCATGTAGTGTACTGATGATTGGGGATTGCAGAATGAACGTAAGTAAACTGAATGTCCTCTCAAGTATTCACAGGGGTGTATGCGTGTGTGAGTGTGTGTGTGTGTGTGTGTACCATGTTGTTGCGGTTGGGTCCAGGCCTCTCTCCGTCCAGCCTGGTGGGCATCTTCAGCCCTCCGTACTTCTTCCAGTAGGTCCAGCATGAGGCGCACAAACGACACTGCATGTTGGGAGGTCCCCACGAGTACCACTGGTAGGAGCTGCTGGCTACACACACACACACGCACACGCACAAAATCACATACACGAGCATGGATGTGTGCAGGCACACACACACAACCATACACACGTATAGCCACACAAAGTAAAGTGAGTGCAGTGACACACTAACAGACCAACACACACGTGCGCGAGATTGCCCATAATCCCACACACAATCATGAACACATGCACAAGTGCATGCATGCGCAAGCACAACCGTTAATCATTCATCACTGAATTAATTACAACCACTAAAATAGCTCACACAATACTCTGCTGCGGGGCAGATAATACTCTCCTCTCTCATGTCTCTGTTTTCCACATTCTTACTCTCCTTTGTATAATACACTCAGTGACCAAGTCTAGATGATCTGGTTTTTACTGAACAGCATCTACCAATATGCAGATATATAACTATTCCTTGGTGCCATGGTCTAGAGTGAGCATGTATCTACAAATCTTGCTTGGATGTGAAATGAAAGAGACACCTTGCTATAGATACAGAGTGCTCATCTTGGTACTTGCAAGAAAAGGTTTGTAACTTCACCTTGCAACTACCGGGTTGAGCACTCTGTATCTATAACAAGGTGTACAAGGAAGCGCAATGAGATACCGACATGCAACCCCAAAGTCACTGATTCAGTGAGCAGTGTACAGTTTACCGACAGCAGAGACAGCTAATTATGTAAATGTCAACATGGCTAACATGAAGACAATTTAGTAAAAGTACAAAACAGCTATTGAAATTTGGTTCAGCAACAATCTCAGTACAAGTGATTTGGATGGGAATGTACGAGCAGGGGA